>NC_142931.1:95606718-95748655 GCF_046866305.1 Octopus bimaculoides | reverse complement strand
ATATATATATATATATATATATATATATATATATATATATATATATAACATATATATATATATATAAATTATATAGTGTTGGGTAGATCGTGGTATGTTGATTCTTGTTTATTTTTATGTGTCTCGACCATACGTGTACTGATGAACAAAAGATGCAGGTTACTTCACAGTTTTTCTGTATTGATTGAGAAACCAGTGGTTTACTGTTAAGTTAAATGTTTTTAAGAGATTAATTTTGAAAGCTGCATTTCCTCGCTTTCGGTAAATATGTTGCTTATTTTTTGGTAGTTTTTGACTTATTTAGTCCCTCTAAGCGTGAGGCATTACTACATAGTTAATGCCCTTTATATAAATTATATATATTTATGGAAAAAAATGATGAATTTTTTTTTCATTATGAGGTTTTTTTCACGCTGACTACTTGATAAATTCTTATAAAGATTTTATCCTATATTATAATATATATATATATATATATATATATATATATTATATATCATCATCATCATCATCATCGTCGTCGTTTAACGTCCGCTTTCCATGCTAGCATGGGTTGGACGATTTGACTGAGGACTGGTGAAACCAGATGACTACACCAGGCTCCAATCTGATTTGGGAGAGTTTCTACGGCTGGATGCCCTTCCTAACACCAACCACTCAGAGAGTGTAATGGGTGCTTTTACGTGTCACCCGCACGGAGGCCAGTCAGGCGGTACTGGCAATGGCCACGCTCAAGATGGTGTATTTTATATGCCAACCGCACAAGAGCCAATCCAGGGGAACTGGCAACGATCTCACTCGAAAATCCTACGAAGGCCAGTCAGGCGGTACTGGCAACGGCCACGCTCAAAATGGTGTATTTTATGTGCCACCCGCACAAGAGCCAGTCCAGGGGCACTGGCAACGATCTCGCTCGAAAGTCCTTAGACATGCCGCGGGCACAAGTGCCAGAAAGGCGATACTGGGCACAGGTGCCATCACAAATTCGCTTTCGATTACTCCAATAAGTCTTCGCAAGCTGAGTTTCGTGTCCAATGTAACTCAATTTCGATTTTACTTGCCTCAACAGGTCTTCGCAAGTGGAGTTTAGTGTCCAATGAAGGAAGGTACGCCTAAGTGGACTGGCTGAGGCCTTAGATTTAGATCTCACTTGGCTTGCTGGGTTTTCTCACGCACAGCATTTGACAGAGTATCTACAGCTGGATGCCCTTCCTAAACGCCAACCAAACGCCAACCACTCACAGAGTGTCGTGGGTGCTTTTACATGCCATTGGCATGAAGGCCAGTCAGGTGGTACTGGCAACGGCCAGGCTCGAGATGGTGTATTTTACGTGCCACCTGCACAAGAGCCAGTCTAGGGACACTGGCAACGATCTCGCTCGAAAATCCTATAATGTATATATATATATATATATATGTGTGGTTGGCGTTAGGAAGGGCATCCAGCTGTAGAAACTCTGCCAAATTAGATTGGAGCCTGGTGTTGCCATCCGGTTTCACCAGTCCTCAGTCAAATCGTCCAACCCATGCTAGCATGGAAAGCGGACGTTAAACGATGATGATGATGATGATGATATATATATATATATATATATATATATATATATATATATATATATATATATATATATATATATATATTATATATATATATATATATATATTATATATATATATATATATATATATATATATTATATATATATATATATATATATTATATATATATATATATATATATTATATATATATATATATATATATATATATATATATATATATATATATATATATTATATATATATATATATTAGGTATGTACTTCCGGTTTCGTAGTGTTAAGATGTGTTTTTTCCCTGTCTCTCGAAGCAACCTACAAGTATCTTTCCATATTGAAGATAAATATTTGCTGAAACCGACACAAACTCGGTACCTGTTGTTTAACGACGGTCCTGCATTATATCCGTTGAAAAAGAAAGTAAATAGTATATATACAACGCACATTAATGTGCGTGAACCAAAGCGAACAACCATCTTCGAAGGAACCACGCACGTGGTGAGAGAATGTAAAGATAGAAATCTGAGCTAAGTTTTATTCTTTATTTCTAAGTTTTATTCTATATTCTATATTCTTTCTAAAAATTTACGACAAAATAATTTATTTCACACTTGTTTGTTAACATACTGTAATTTCTCTCACAGTATAGTTTTTGTTTTTGTTTATTTACGATAAAATTTACTTACGATAAAATCGTTCTTCTTAGTTTATTTACATAGGCGTAGGAGTGGCTGTGTGGTAAGTAGCTTGCTTACCAACCACATGGTCCCGGGTTCAGTCCCACTGCATGGCATCTTGGGCAAGTGTCTTCTACTATAGCCTCGGCCGACCAAAGCCTTGTGAGTGGATTTGGTAGACGGAAACTGAAAGAAGCCCGTCGTATATATGTATATATATATATGTATGTGTGTATGTGTTTGTGTGTCTGTGTTTGTCCCCCCAACATCGCTTGACAACCAATGCTGGTGTGTTTATGTCCCCGTAACTTAGCGGTTCGGCAAAAGGAGACCGATAGAATAAGTACTAGGCTTCTAAAGAATAAGTCCTGGGGTCGATTTGCTCGACTAAAGGCGGTGCTCCAGCATGGCCACAGTCAAAAGACTGAAACAAGTAAAAGAGTAAAGAGTATACTAAGTTTTATTCTATATTCTATATTCTTTCTAAAAATGTACGACAAAATAATCTATTTCACACTTGTTTGTTAACATACTGTAATTTCTCTCAGAATAGTTTTTGTTTATTTACGATAAAATTTATTTACGATAAAATCATTCTTCTTAGTATATTTAAAGTATTAAAAGTTTTTACTCAATTTCCCTTATAGTCACCTTGTTTTAACACTCTTAATCAAAATCTCTATTCTATTCTTATCCCAGCTTCTCTCCCTCACTTTCTCACCCTCTCTCAGTTTTCCGTGATATATATATTTCTCGTTTTTCTTCTCATTTTCATTTTGTCTTGTTTGTTTCTCTCTCTTGAGTTATCTTCTCTCCCTCATATATACATACATATATATATATATACATACATATATATATTATATATATATATATATATATATATATATATATACATATATTTTCATTATTCCTTTTATTTTCATTTTGTCTTGCCTCGTTTTGTTTGTTTCTCTCTTGAGTTATCTTCTCTCTCTCTCTCTCATACATCTCTATTCCTATCACATCCTCTCTCTCTCTCTCTCTATATATATATATATATATATATATATCTATCTCGTACTCTGTACGCACTCTCTACTCGCTCTACTTCGTATTCTCCCTCCCCTCTTTATACTCTTCTTTCTTTCTAGTACTATTTCTATATACTTTAAGATAACCTCTCTCTCTCAAATATCGTGCACCATGGATACCAGAGGACGAAACTTTGTACAGCGCCAAGTTGAGGCCAACAAGAAGATGAAGATGCGCCGAAACTGGCAGCTGGAGGAGGTTCTCCTTCTTGTACACGCATAGAACCTGGCCAAAGGATCACCAGCAAATGATCTAATAGCCGAAAGCCTGGATAGGTACAATTTCCACAGGTCAATGGCTCAAATTGATCGAAAGAAACTGGAGCTCATTCGCTCCTACGAGCTCGTGAAACCGCACCTTGACCTCCTAGAAGGCATTATGAGAGACACGGACACAAAAAAGGACAGTGAAGACCCTGCACACTGTGCTCAGGCTCAGGAGGACCAAACGGATCACCAAGACAAGGCAGATGCCACCAGTGCTGTAGCCACTGATGAGGGATGCAATGACCATGGTGAATACAGCCAACGCTGCACCACAAACGACAAAGACAGGAGAACAGACAAGAAGACGGTAAACACAAACAGGCTTCAAGCCCAAACACGTCACACAGAGAAAAAGAAACAGATCTGTAAATTCTACTTAAATGGTACCTGCTGGCACGGGGAAAAGGGACGAAACTGCAAATTTACCCATCCCAAACACCACCAGCTAAACAAGGTAGATAACCACTTACAACAAAATAAGCGGGAGCGCAGAAAAGGGAGACCAGAAAGCTTAAATCTATGTACACATAATCCACCGAATACCAACAGGACTCACAAAGAGAGAAGTCCGTATATTCCTTCTGCTCCCAAAAAAAGGCTGTATGCAGAGGCTGTACGAACTGCAGTAGCTGAGCAGCAAGCTTTTTTAAGCGTGGCCCAGAAAATGGTACAACAGTTAACGTGGATGCAGAGGGTACAGAGTCAACGCCACACGAACCATTGTCCAAGACCACCACAGATGATGGATCAGGGATGGCCACCGCTAACACCAGGAACCCCTGCACAGATATCACACCCATATTCCTACTGAATATCCGGGGCCTATTACGAACAGGCGGCAAAGACAAGTTCCTATACTTGAAAGACCTAGTAACATGCAATCAAGCAATATGCATGGTGCTTACCGAAACGCATCTAACACCTAATATAGCAGATGCGGAGATAAATATACCAGCGTATGCCGTACTCCGAACAGACAGAAGTCATGGGGGAGTTGCAATGTACATCCGAGAAGATGTCACACCCCTACTACTCCTATCACACTCAAACTCTGTATGTGATACTTTAATAGTACACATAAAACAAATTGATGTAGTTGTATGCTCAACATACCGTCCACCAAATACCGCAAAGCAGGAAGGTAAATTTGAGGATAGCCTCAGACGCATAGAAGAGGTCCTGACAAATCTGGACCAACACATCAATATACTTTTCCTAGGCGACTTTAACCTCCCAAATGTTAAATGGCCTGAAGGTCACATCCTCTCTGGGATGTCACTGCATGAACAAAGCCAGGCAAAATCATTGCTAGAACTATCCAACATGCTGTTCATGGAACAAGTGATACTCCAACCAACCAGGGGAAGCAATATTTTAGATCTCTGCTTCACAAACAATGTGAGCCTAATCCATAATGTGAAAATAACGCTCACATCTCTCTCAGATCATAACATTATAGAATTAACTATGTATGGTCCTAGACAACACACTGACACCCACCCCACCAGGAGGACTCAAGCAATATCCAACATGAATTTCCACAGGGCGGACTGGAAGTCAATTCGCAGAGATTCGAAATCAAAACTGGCATGACAGCCTTTCTATACAAGACAATGACCTCAAACTAAGTCATTTTATGTCAACCATACAAGACATATGCACCAAATACATGCCATATAGAAAGACCAGCAAACATGCCAATAGAATTCCTAGAGACAGGAAAATCCTTATGAGAAACAGAACAAAGGTCTCAAACCAGTTAAATAGAGAACTGGAGGATAGGAAAAGGGCTAAATTAAAACTAACACTGTTAGAAATAGAAAACAAAATTAAACTCTCCCATGAAATGGAGAGAGCAGAGAAGGAGAAGAGAGCAGTAGAAAGCATAAAAACAAACCCCAAGGCTTTCTATAGATTTGCAAAGGAGACTGCTACGGTTCCGGGTTCAGTCTCACTGCGTGGCACCTTGGGCAAGTGTCTTCTACTATAGCTTCGGGCCGACCAAAGCCTTGTGAGTGGATTTGGTAGACGGAAAATGAAAGAAGCCCGTCGTATATATGTATATGTATATATGTGTGTTTGTGCGTTTGTGTTTGCCCCCCCCCCCCAACATCGCTTGACAACCGATGCTGGTGTGTTTACTGCCCCGTAACTTAGCGGTTCGGCAAAAGGAGACCGATAGAATAAGTACTAGGCTTACAAAGAATAAGTCCTGGGGTCGATTTGCTCGACTAAAGGCGGTGCTCCAGCATAGCCGCAGTCAAATGACTGAAACAAGTAAAAGAGTAAAAGAGTATATATATATATATATATATATATATTATATATATATATATATATATATATATATATACTATATATATATATAATATATATATATATTTATTTATTTATTTATGTGTTTCAGCCAAATGGTTGCGGTCATGCTGGTATATATATATAAGTTCAAAAAAACAATAACAAAAAACAACAAAGTGAGGACGTGATACGGATAGTGTTATTGGACGCTCGGGAAAGGAAAGAGAGAGTGTATGACGTTTCGGGCGTAGCCCTTCGTCGGAAAGATGGACAGTTCGGAGAATGGAAGAACGGAGAAAGAGGAAAATGGTACCGATGCCCACGAGATATATATATATATATATATATATTTATATATATATATATATATATATAAGCAATCAATTCATCATCACTAAAATGTGAGGCCACCTTAATTATTTTATAAATTTCACATTACCAGTTTGTGGAATCAGCCACTGATTCCTATGGTAAAATCTATATATAATGATGGGCTATTTAACTTCACCACCTTCAATGCAGTAAGCATTACTGATGAGCACTAAATTTCATGTGAAATTGGCATATCAATCAAATTTCACACATATGAATGAGTGGACAAATGAAAGAAGGGCACTCAACCAATCTATTGAGAGTTACATGTAACAACAATCAACTTCTTTCATTCAGATTCAAAATGGCTGACCACTAGCATCATGCTAGAAACTCAAGAGTACCAACGAATTTGAACAAAACTGTTTGATCCACATATATATATATATATATATATATATATATCATCATCATCATCATTTAATATCCGCCTTCCATTCTGGCATGGATTCGATGGTTTGACAGGAGCTGGCCAGACAGAAGCCTGCACCAGACTTCTGTGTCTGTTCTGGCATGGTTTTTACTGCTGGATACCCTTCCAAATGCCAACCATTTTACAGTGTGGGCTGGATACTTTTTAAGTACCTCCTCACTGCAGGGCCATGAAGTAACTTCGCAAAACAAGGAATCTTTGAGAGGGGAGGGGGCATTGGACGAGATGATCATATGTCAGAGAAAGAAGCAGGTGTCTCATAGAGGAGGTACCTGGTTGCCCAGCCAGAGAGAGAGAGAGAGAAATAGAGAGCTAACAAGAAAGAGGGGAGGAACAGGTGCACTGCTATAAAGGAGATAGATGGTTACCTAGCCAAGGAGAAAGGCAAGTGAAGGAAAGAGAGAGAGAGTGATCAAGAATGAAGGCAGAAACAGGTGCACTGCTGTAGAAGAGATACAGCAAAAGTGTAAGAGACAGATTGTGGCGAGGTGCCAGGGTATACTTGCAAGAAATGGGGATCAGAGCATAGATGGGATGGTAAAAGAAGAGAGAGGTAAATGGTGGCATATTTCAAAGGTATGGCAGTCGTTATATATGTGGCCAGGTGATGCCAAGAGGCACAAGTTGGGAGTGGGGAATGTTGTGACCGGTGAGGACATGGGTATATAGAGGTGAGGAAGCAACAATACAGTGAGCAAAGTACCGAGGACAGGATTGAGTGGTGGGAGATAATCATAGTGTACAAAGAGGAAATGTGAGGAAGAGAAGAGAAGAGATACAGTTTGAGAGAGATGTATAAGTAGTTTGGTTTGTGAAATTTTTTGTTGTTGTGTGGGTGGAGCTTCTAGAGCTCAGGTACACTGACATGGGTGGTTCATGTCTAAGACTTTGTATCACCAGACATCTTGGCCCATTGTCATTTCCTCCATGAACCCCAATATCCTGAGATCAGTCCTCACCATTTCCTCCCATATCTTCCTGGGTCTCTCCCACAAGTACCATCCACCTTCAGTAACAGACACTTCTTTATACAGCAGTCTTCATTTATACACAACACATGTCCAAACCAGCATAACCTCCTCTCTTGCACACTGCATTTGATTCTTCTTATACCCAACATTTCTCTCAACACCTTTGGACTTAGTCATTCATCCACATTAATGCTACACATCCAGTGGAGCATACTGCCTTCATTCCTCCCTAGTCTATGCATGTCCTCTTCATTCAGAGCCCACTTCTCACAACCATGGAGTATAGCCACTCATACACAAGCATCATACAATCTACCTTTCACTCTGAGAGAGAGTCCTTCTGTCAACAAAGGTAGTAGTGCTCAGAACTTCCACCATCCTATTCTTATTTTAGAAACAATACTTTCAGAGCATCCACCCCCATTATTAATTTGGTCACCTAAGTAACAGAATATCTACTACCTCAAGAGAGCCTCCTAAGCATTTGAGAGAGTCTAAGTCTTGTGTACTCTTAGTGCTTATTGTTCCTGCACATCTGCTACACACGAAAGCAGCCTTATCTGTTAGTCTTACTTATGATTCTACTGCATCTCTTGTCTCCATACCTTACACTGGATGCAGCGAATGGAATTACTTCCCACCCCTTTCTTATATATTGAGCAGAGCCATTTCCCTGACAGAAAGAGAGTCTTGTCTGCTTTCTTGATAACAACTTCGGTCCTAGCTAGGTTAACTTCAAAGCCCTTTGATTCCAGGTTTTAGTTCCATACTCAGAATTTTTTCTCCAACTTTACCACAGATTCTGTAATAAGAGTGAAGTCATCAGCATATCATAGTTCCCACAAGCATCCAGTTTTGAATTCTTCTGTTATGGCCTGGAAGACTATGATGAATAAGAGTGGACAAAGAACTGAGCCTTGGTGAACCCCTACTTGTACGCTAAATTCATCACTATATTCATGGCTGACTCTACCTTACTGACAGCACCTCTGTACATGGCTTGTACAGCTGTAACAAGCCATTCCTCTACACCAAGCTTTCCTAGAGATCACCATATAACAGAGCAGAGGACCCTGTCAAAAACTTTCTTCAGATCAACAAAAGCCAAGTATAATGGCTTACTTTTGGCTAAATACTTTTCCTGTAGCGGTCTCAATAGGGAGATGGCATCTGCGGTACTCCTCCAAGGTACAAAACCAAACTGCATCTTATCTAGTTTAATTCTATTTCTAATCAATTGAGTTATAACTCTCTCTGTAATTTTCATGACCTGGTCTAGCAGTTTGATACCTCTGTAGTTGTTTCTATCAAAGCTAACAATACTGCTACACCAGTCATTGGGGATAATGCCTTCCTGATTAACCTGATTAACGATGTGAGTGACTAGGCTGTATCCCACACCGTGGCATATTTTAATCATCTCGGCAGTGATAGCTGATGGTCCAGGGGGATTTTTCTGTCTTCATATCCTTAATTGCCTTATCTATTATACTGTTATCAAACCTGATGGCTGGTCCTTTAATTAGTTCAATATTTGAAAGACTGCCTCCTCCCATTCATTTTCCCCATTTAGTGGCACTTTCACACATCTTCTCTGAGTCACTAAGTGCAATCATACCATTATCCATTTGCACACATTTCTCACTCACATCTCTATTCTCTCTGATACACTGCTTTGCAGTCCTGAATACCTCATGCTGCTAATCCTTGTGCTGTAGAACATTAGCAAACCTCTGGCCTTCAGCTATTCCTTTTGCTATGTAAACCTGTTGCTTAGCTTCCCTTCTGATATAATTTTGTTTCTACTGTTTTTCCAATCTTTCCAGGCCTTCTATAGTACTGTCCACCATCATGTCACCTGTGGCCTAGCTGAGACTTCGCACCAGCCACAGATTTGGTCTGCAGTCCTCAGTAGATTGTCCTGCAGGAACTTCCAATTGCCTTCTAAGCTACATGTCTCTACCTCCAGCTCTCTGTCATTAGAGGCTTCTTGTAGAATGTCTCTGAATTTCCGTCTGGGTCTCTGAATTTCTTAACTGAGTCTTTGTGCTTCCATAAACCTTGTCCAGTGTAGTTTATTTCTCCGAGTCTTTCTAACCCTAATTTTGAAGTCACTAATAGCTTATGTTGGGGTGTACACTCTTCACCTGGGAAAGACTTTGCATTTGTGAGCATCTGCCTATCTAGTTGCCTCCTGGACTGATAAGTGACTGGGTGGCTGGCTGGCTGGCTGGTTTACTGAAGTTAGTGTTGTAGATCATGAGATCATTTGCATCTCATAATTCCAGTAGCCTTGTTCCTTCCTCATTCCTGGGGCCAAAACCATAACCACCATGCACCTCATAGAATTCATGGGAATGCTGCCCAACATGTCTATTAAAGTCACTAGCCACAATAACCCAGTTTCTGTCATTTGTCGTTGAGGTAGTCTGCAGACCGACCTCGTAGAATTGGTCCTTCTGGTCATCAGCCAGCTCAGCTTGTGGAGCATAAGCAGAGATAAATGTAACTGTTAATTTATCTATGATAAATCTTAGCTTAATAACCCTATCACATACTCTGACTACCTCAATTACCCCATCCACCAATTTTTCTGCTAAGAAATGCCCACATTACCCACTCCCTCACTCCTACCTATCCAGAAGAATTTGACATGGCGATGCTCCACCATTTCAATAATCTCACCAGACCTACCTTTCATTGTGCCAATGTTGATGGTAGTGGCCTAGGCAGTTGCTGTGAGTCTTTTGTTAGTACCTGAAAAGAAGATCTGTGCAAATGCTTGCCAGATGGCATAGTGTTTTTATACATAGCCTATTCAATTCAATTGAATTACAATTTCCTCAATCCCATACAGCGTCCCTAATAAGGGACAAAAAGGAGAGAGGGAAAGAGGGCATAAAAGTGGGTCACATAGACTGACAAGGAAGAGAGGTAGGGAGACACAAACACTACACAGCACAATATCAGTCTTACATGTTTATATACACATACATACATACATACATACATATAAATATATAAACACACATATCTACATTTATGCATTTACCTACTTACACAAACACCTATATCCATATATATACATGCAGTCCACATATGCAAACACTAAGATCACATATATACACATGCAGTCCACATATGCAAACACTAAGATCACATATAACCACATACACACACACACATATATATACATACACATACACATACATATGCACATGCAGCCTACACAGACATACACTTAGATATATAAATACATACCCACAAGCACATACATTTGCATACACATATACAAATATAGAGTCCACATAAGCACATACCTACATGTATACAGTACTTTAACAGGTGCAAACACACAGGTATATGGGTACAAAGAGGGGGGATCTCTACTCTCAGAACAGGAGTATGAGTAGCTAGGGAAGCAAGTCATGCATGTTTAGATTGAAAGGGTAGGGTGGGAGGGCGACTATGACAGAAACTACACAGAAAATTACAATAGCTCCCCCATGTTGTTTACAATTCTAATTATCTGCGAACCACACAATTTTAATATTTTATTATTATTATTACAAATAATACAATATTTATACATAGATACACACTAAATGGCATATTTATCATATAAACATATAAGCAATGAGGATTGAGTGAACAACATTTCTAGGGTGGGGGAGCTGTTGAGAGAGGAATTGTAAGCATTGATTGAGAGAGTCACATTTGAATAAAATGAAATAGATAAAAATTTAGCTGAAGTTTCGCGAACAAGGTGACAGCCAAAACTGAATGATGTTTACCAAAACTATTCCTTAAATATGTTAATGGCTGCTGTGACAGAGAAACTACGCAAAGAATTACAATAGTTCCCCCATGTTGCTTAGTATTCTAATTATTATCTGCATACAAGACTTACGATAAATTTTAATATTTAATTATTATTATTACTACAATACAATAATATTTATTATCGTTATTTTTAATACAATTATTATTAATGCAATATTATTATTATTAACACAATATTTATACATAGATACACACTAAATGGCATATTTATCATATAAACATATAAGCAATGAGGGTTGAGTAAACAACAAGTCTAGTGGGAGAGAGGAACTATAAGCATTGATTGACTGATCAAGTGTTTAAATTGTCTCTAGGAGTATAGGAGTCAAGGTGATGATGTTTCATATTTGTTTCACCATAGTTCCTTGTGTTAATGCTAATTCTATGGTGTCCAAGTGATTGTTATGGTAGAGGGTGGGATTTTCCAGGATTACAGTATGGTATTAACTTGGTTAAAGTGGAAACCTGATCAGTGATTCTCAGGGTTTGCAATTAGGTGGCTTGCACCTATTTGACATCAACATTATCTTGAAAAATACTCTTCCCTTTTAAAAACAAATACTGGTTATGAAACTCCACCATCAATTACTGAGCTTGCACCTATTAGAAGTGGTAATTATGAATCCCAAGTTTGGGGTTGTGGAATATGAAATTTTAATCGAGGATTTATAAAAAAAAATGGAGTACTATACCAGAGTGGGAAATTAGAGAACATCATTGCACATGTACAACAAGGTACAAATGTGCTGAGTGAAAAATGAGGTTCTGTTAAGCCTCTCCCTACAACTCATCTTCTGACACCCATTCTTCTATGAATCTTCTGTATAACCTATTTCCTTCATTCATTTACCCTCTACAGAACTGATATTCTCCACATCCAACTCATTCCCTATCTCTAATTATCTGTCACACTATTCTCACTCAGCACACTTACCTATACATCCATTTTTTCTTCTTTTCTATCCTGTCTGCCATATTCACCTTGTACCCTGACCTCACATCTCTCTTTCTCTCTCTCTCTATCTTTTCCAGATGGGCAAGCCATGTATTTACCTCTTCAGCAAAACACCTACTCCTATCCCTCTGTGCTAGTTTAGCCCTCAATTCTATATCCCACTGAGTAGAGGGGTCTTATCTTGCAGATACTTGGTTATCTCACTAGTGCTGATAGCCATGTAAAATGCACTCAGTACACTTTGTACAGTGGTTTGTTTTAGGAAGGGTATCCAGTTGTAGAAACAATTCCAAAGTAGACACTAGAATATGGTGCAGCTCTTGGGCTTGTTTGTTCATGTCAGACTATCCAACTGATGCCAGTATGAGAAAAGGGGCATTAACCCTTTCGTTACTATATTTCTGACCAAAATACACCCCTCATGAGTTTCAATTAAATTCTAAAATAATCATGAATTTTTGACTAGTCTCATTAAACACCTGTAACTTTTTTATTTATCAATATATTAATGTGATATTTGGAACATAATTGAAGAAAGGGTTCTTAATCAATTCTATTGCATAATTTTTGTCTCAAAGTGACTCTAATTACAGGTAAATCCAGGTAAACTGAGCAAAATGTAAAAATATTAAAATTTTGTTTAAATATTACCATAGAAAATGTGTCATCAGCTAATATTTAATTGGGTATGCAACAAAATTTTGATATAGAAGACTTGTGCACATCACTAGATTATCAATTGAATTTAATGCACAGAAGAACAGGTGTACCATAAAGGTAAAATAAACTGAAATACTGGAATTTGTTTTTGAAGAAAACTAGAAAATTGAATACAACTAAATGAAATATACTCACACACATACATAAATACACAGGAACATATATAATAAAGATGTACAATAGAAATTAAATCAAAACTTGTCACTCACCTTACAGGTAAATTAAAATAAAAAGTAAAACTAAGTAAATTTGAAAACTATTTATACAATCTTATTGTATATATATACAAAAAATATTTACACAATATTTCTATCATGGAAAGTTATAAAACATCCCACTCTACATACTGCAACCTTGCAGAATGCACATTGGAAAGACGTTTCAACTGGCCGTCCACTGGGAGTTTTTCTTTGTTGATGTAGACATTCATGGCACTGCCTTTTGCGACCCCCGATTTTTTCTAATTTATGTAGATCAGCTGAACTCAGAGGGATATCTCTCTGGTAGGCTTTGCTTTTCCTTCCTGCAGTTATTTTTTTGGAGGAATAACCTGCCCTCAACTGCGTTGCAACATCTGCTCAGAACTGCAGATGGTCACACCGCTTGCGAACCCCTCCTGATTTGGTATATAATATGAATGCATTTACAATGCTCATGTTTACTATATACCAAACCAGGTATCACCACCATTTACTACCCGGTCTACCAACTCATTATCTGGTTCAGCCGATCGACACCACCCATGTACCTGTTATAATCAAGGTTCACAAACGGAGTGCCATTTTCATCTACACATGGTTGTGCACTGGTAGATAGAAAATTTATCTGCCTCTTATCTCTGTATGTGGTTGCTAGCAGATTTCCTTTCTGCCGTTGGATTATTTCACCTTTTTTTTTTAATTTTGCTTTTCTTTTTATCCAATGGCAGCCTTTTCTACTTAGCCATTATTGTAGCACATGTATACGTTTCCACAGCTTCTAAATCCACCGCAAGTTTGACCGAACTAAAAAATCGGTCAAAAAATAATATACGGCCCTGGTTATGGTATGGACGTGATAAATTCCAGACCACATCGTACCCTAGGCCATGCTGACTAACATTATTGTCTCTTTTTCCTGTATAAAAGCTAAATCCACAGCAGTACCCAGTATTTGCTTCACAAATTTTCCAAACTTTGATCCCCTATTTTGTGGGCTTTCCTGGCATATACTGTCGGAAACGTACTCTTCTTATATACCCCACCATGCCCTCATCGACGGATAAGTATCTCTCAGGCCTGTAAAATGTTTTATATGCATTTTGAATGCAGTCGATGAGGGGTCTTATTTTAAATAAGGTATCAAAGCTTGGTTCTCCACATACTGGGGTACTGCTAGTGTCTCTCACATGTAAATATTGGTTCAGCTTCATGAATCGTATTCGGGTCATAATACTGGAAACATATTCATCACCAAAAGGTTCCTGATTGCTCCAGTAATTTGTTATTCTGGGTAATTGTCTAATACCCATAATAATATTTATGGCAAAAAATGCCCGTATTTCATCTACGGTTGCAGGAAACCACAAGCTATCTTTTTTTCCGGCTTGTTTACATTCTACATAACGGTTTGTTTCCGCAGTAATCATATCAAACAAGCATGCTGGTAAAAATAAGAAAAAGAAGTCTAAAGGTTTTGCTTCCTGAGAAAGACTATGGGTAGACCCTGTCTCCTCAGAAAAATTGTTAATAAAAATATTTTTAAAATCTTTACTCCATTCTGGTGTAAAATCATCCTCGCTGTCGCTGTCGCTGCTTTCAGAATTGCTGCTTTCAGTTTCGGATACAAAAATATCCGATTCATTATCTTTCACCACATGCTTTTGTAGCTGATTCATTCTTTTCTTCGATATCTCCATATCTTCGGTTGAAAAACCTTCAAATTCGGAATCACTGCTTGATAGCATGAAACTCCTCTCCATCTTCAAAGTTGAAAAAAATTAATGCCGCAAAAAATGTAGAAAAAAATCTTCCAAAATTCACTGAGTTCAAATATCACGCCAAACAATGTCGGATACAATAACTCAACTGTTTGCAAAGTGAAATCACGTGTTTTAACGAATGTACTAATGAGATTTGGGTTTGAATTTACATTTAAATAACAATAAGGTACTCTCGGCCGGCTTGGTCTTATGAACCAAAAAATTTTTCGGCCGGCTAAGTAACAAAAGGGTTAAATCATCATCATCATCATTTAACGTCCGCTTTCCATGCTAGCATGGGTTGGACGATTCGACTGAGGACTGGTAAAACCGGATGGCTACACCAGGCTCCAATCTGATTTGGCAGAGTTTCTGGATGCCCTTCCTAACGCCAATGATGATATAATATATATGTGTGTGTGTGTGTGTATACACATGCACACACACACACATATATGTATGCAAGTGTGTATGTGTGCATGAGTATGTTTGTATTTCCTCTAATCTTCATTTGTGTTCACTGATTGTAAACGAAAGTTTCACCTTTCATGTAGCAGGCATCATTTACTTCCAGTTTTTTGCATTTCTCCATTAGTCTGGGTCTTTTGCTGTTCAATAGACCGGGGGATTATTACCTTGCTGGGAAACAGGTGAAGTTGGTGTTGGCAAGAACATTTGGATGTAGAAAAACTATGCCCATATGTAGTCTCATCTGATCCATGCAAGCATGGAAAAGTACACATGGTGATGATAATGATGATGATATACATGTATGTATCATCATCCTTTAACATCTGTTTTCCTGCTGGCATGGGTTGGCTGGTTTGACCAGAGCTGGCAAGCCAAAGAGCTGCAGTCTCATTTGGCTTGGTTTCTAAGGTTTGGTGCCCTTCCTAAAACCAGCCACTTTACAGTGTGTGCTGGGTGCTTTTAACATGACACTAGCACCAGCACAAGTGCTTTTTATGTGGCACCAGAACAGGACTCTTGCAGGCCAGTCCTCTTCATCAGGGGCCTTAACACTTCTGCTGTGGAGGGCAGGTCTTCTTTAGTACAGAAAGATGTCTGGTATCTCAGTCCTTTGTTATCCCATCCAAAAGGCTCAGCGTTCTGAGGTTGTCCTTCAGTACTTTGTCCCATATCTTCCTGGGTCTCCCTCTACTATGAGTTCCATCCACTTTGAGTGAACAACACTTCTTTATGGAGCTGTCGGCGTCCATCTGTATGTATATATGTGTATCTGTGAATGTTTACATCCTGCAGTTCACAAGAAACCATTTTAGCAAAAAAAGTGACATTATGTTGACATTCCCAGCTAACAAACCATACTGTAGTGCTGTACTACAGATTTTGAGAAGATGTAATTGTCATTTGTCAGTGACAGGAAGAGTATCCAGCAGTAAAATGATGCCTCAATAATAATTTATTCAACTCATGCTAACATGGGAAAAAGGGACATTAAAATGGACACAGGGGAACCATAAGCTTAATACTTCCAACAAGCATATCTTGATTTTCACTATTTATAAATATGAAATGTACAAAATCTTGAACTTGTCTGACATTTTCAACCATAATCATTAATTTCACTGGTGTTGTATACCATGAAGTTTAATAATTCTAGAATATATCAACTTTTTTAATTGATTGTTTCATGGACTCTAAAGGATTCATAGATTTCTATCATGTTTTCAGAGCATTTGACAGATGTGATAAATATATCTGGATAGAATGCTAGACTTTTGCACATTAATTTCCTTAGATGTACTATCATCTAAATAACTTGAAGCATCACTGAACCGAGAACAAAACAGACACTTGAATCATGTTCAAATCTATAGTACCAGCAATAGTTTTGACATTAGTTAACAGGAAAGTTATTATCTTTTCATCCTTAAGGTATGTTTAATGTTATACAGTGAAGGGAAAATAAACTTACAGATATTAATCTGTAAGTTTATTACTTGTCAAGTAACTAATAGAGCAATACTTTACCAAATACTAACCACTCGATTTCAAAACATGAATTTCAAGCTAAGTTTAGAAAAATAATACAATAGTTAAAAAAACTAAAAACAGATTCAGCAGCTATAACTTGTTCAATTCTTATTATAAATTAAAACAATGTGAAGGTATTCTATAGAGTGGGCTTAGAGTTCTGTATATCAAGGCAATAGCTGCAACATACACATAAAAGAGAACTGATTTGTTTGATTGAGAGAAATAGAATATCTAACAATTAACAATCAATCCAAAGATAACTTCTGGTAGCCCTAAAAGTGAAGCATTTACAGGGATTTTATAGAAGAATACACTGAAGTGGTCTCCCACCCACCTCTCAGACCCCATATACAATGAAACATTCATTAATTGTACAATTTTTGCTTGCAACAGTGATCTTTTATGTGTTTCAGTTATTAGACTGTAGCCATGCTGGGGTACTGCTTGAAGAATTTGCTAGTTGAATGAAACAATGCCAATACTTCTTTTTTTAAAGTCTAGTACTTATTCTCTCAGTTTCTTTTTGCTAAATCACTAGCTGATGGGGATGTAAAAAAGCAAACACCAACACCAGCTGTCAAGCGGTGGTGGGAAACCAACATAGACACAAAGAAACACACACACACACACACACACATATATATGTATAGGCGCAGGAGTGGCTGTGTGGTAAGTAGTTTGCTTACCAACCACATGGTTCTGGGTTCAGTCACACTGCGTGACACCTTGGGCAAGTGTCTTCTGCTATAGCCTCGGGCGCTGACCAAAGCCTTGTGAGTGGATTTGGTAGACAGAAACTGAAAGAAGCCCATCGTAAATATATGTATATATATGTATGTGTGTGTATATGTTTGTGTGTCTGTGTTTGTTCCCCCATCATCGCTTGACAACTGATGCTGGTGTGTTTACATCCCTGTAACTTAGCAGTTCGGCAAAAGAGACTGATAAAATAAGTACTAGGCTTACAAAGAATAAGTCTTGGGGTCGATTTGCTCAACTAAAGGTGGTGCTCCAGCATGGCCACAGTCAAATGACTGAAACAAATAAAAGAGTAAAAGAGTATATACAATGGGCTTCTTTCAGTTTCCTTCTACGAAATCCACTCACAAGGCTTCAGTTGGCACATGGTTATAGTGGAAAACACTTGTCCAAAATGTCACGCAGTGGGACTGAACCCAAACCTATGTGGTTGGGGAGTAAACTTCTTACAACACACCTACATCTATAGTAATTATTCATATGTACGTGGACTAAACCAATAAGAAATGGCATATTAAATGCACAGTGCTACATCACAAACAGAATTCAAACCATCAACTATCAACTCAGCCATCTTTACCTTTCACCAACCATAATGAGTAGCAATTTATTTTTATGCATAAGTAATGACATTGTGCTGAAATCTCAACATAATATAACTCATTTATATTTAAATATTATCTCCAATAAAAATGTTTCAAGGTACCTAAATGATTTAAGAAGTTTTGATTGAACTCATATTTCCTGAATGCAAATAATATAGCTTTACTCAAAGTTAAAAATTGAAAAACTATTTTCTTTTCTTAATATTTTAGATTTGCTGATTCTTGTATAATTGTCTTGTCTTTTTTTTCCATTTCAGCAATTGCATATCGTTGAAGCAATTAGCTTTCAGAACTAAATACTCTTCATGCTATCTGACTGTGAAATAATACTGACACTTGTTAGGCTCTGTGCTTCTGAAATACCAAATGTCTGAAGAATTACATGTATTACATAAAAACTGCAAAAACAAAATGTGTTTGGATATAAATTTTTTTTTTACCTGTAGAGCCATAGCTATTTGTATGAACCACTCCACAACCTGCTTCTCTTCTAAGACCTTCCCTTTGCGTTCCTTAAGCCAAGTGTAGAGATCACCACCTTCACAATATTGCATGGCAATGTACAAATATCGTTCACCAGTCTGAAAGGAATCTTTGTAAGTCACAATATTTGGATGTTTTAAGTTGGATAACAATCTTGCTTCTTGCTCAGCTGCTCTACGTTCTTTATCGGATGTACTTTTCAAGTTGATCTTTTTAAGAACATACTGAAATATCAAAAATAACACTCTTTATTATATGTTTTTACATCAGATGAGTGTGTGTTTTATAAATCACAATCTCTATATATATAAAATTCTTTGTCTGTTCCCTATGCATTCTCAAACAGCTCCATCAAATCAAATCAAATTTTACAAGATAATAGTATTAGACCTCGTGAATGTCAACATGTAACTTCTATTTTCATTTGGATTTAAAACAATATAACATTTTATCTAAAATAATCTTTCTATAGTCAACTATAGTAAAGGACATTTTATACCACCACCACAACATCACATTTTGTATATGAGTGTATATGTGTCAGTGAGAGTGTACATGTTTGCGTGTTCATTACGTATGACATAGTAAAGTACATTTTATGCCACCACCACCACCACCATATATTTTGTATACGAGTGTGCAGGTGTCTGTAAGTGTGTGTGTGTTTGTGTGTTTGATACGTACAAGATAGTAAAGGACATTTTATACCACGACATTGACAATACATTTTGTATATATGAGTGTGTCTGTTTGCGCATTCGTTACATAAAATGTATGTCTGTGTGTCTTAGTATATGTAAGTGTATGTGAGAGTGTGTGTGTCAGTGTAAGAGTGTATGTGTGTGTCAGTGTATATGTGATTGCCTATTACACTGATGTAAACTGGCTATGTGAAAGAGCTATACTGGCTCTAACTAATGAAATGGTTGATAAACTCAATCATGAACTTCTTCAAAAGTTAACAGATACATGAGAAATTACTTTTCCATCAATTCACGCAACAGTTGATCAAGATCAGGCTGTTCAATACTCTGTTGAATTTCTGAACACACTTAAACCCACTGGAATGCCACCGCATAACTTGACACTAAAGCTGGATGCTCCTATTATGCTGCTTAGGAATCTTAATCCACTTCACCAGTGTAATGGAACTCGCTTAATTGTTACTTCCGTGAAGCCCCATGTCACAA
This sequence comes from Octopus bimaculoides, assembly GCF_046866305.1. Lineage (NCBI taxonomy): Eukaryota > Metazoa > Mollusca > Cephalopoda > Octopoda > Octopodidae > Octopus > Octopus bimaculoides. Next base: position 95,728,490 of record NC_142931.1, on the reverse strand, counting down.
AGGAGAAAATGGCTTTATTCCAAAATTTCCTTTCATACCTACAGATGTTGCATTTGAATTTAAGAGGCTTCAGTTTCCAGTCAAAGTTTTGGTATTTCAATTAACAAATCTCAGGATCAGTCCTTCCATGTAGTTGGACTTCATCTCTCTACTACATGCATCTCCCATGGCCAACTCTATGTTAGTTGCTCATGCATGAGTTAGAAGCAGTAACAATTTATTCATTAGGACACCAACAAAAACCAACACCAATAATGAAAATTATTTACCCTGAGGTACTTCAAGATTGACAGATTTTCAGTTCTAAGTTCTATTATCATTACAACTTGTATATTTTTTAATAAAATATAGATATTTTGAAACAATTATGAGAAAAAATATATCTTTGTATTTATTGTTTACTAATCTGAATAAGAACAGCAGTAACCCAGGCAATGCTAGGTAATCCAGCTTGTATAAAACAAAAAAATAAAATGTCCTCAAAATATTATATTCTTTTCTCCTCTAGGCACAAGCCCTGAAATTTTGGGGGAGGAGGCAGTCAATTAAATCGACCCCAGTACTAGTACTTAATTTATTGACCTTGAAAAGATAAAAGGCAAAGCCAACCTTGGCAGAATTTGAACTCAGAATGTAAAGACAGACAAAATACCACTAAGCATTTTGCCCGGAGTGCTAACATTTCTGCCAGATTGCCACCTTTCAAAATATTATATTCAAATGTGCATCTAGTTTTGCCTGGAATGTATAACTAAATGTTGGTTGGCCTTGTTGATAGCTACCACACAACGAACCAAAACATCAGTACTTTCTATTCATTGAGCATTGTTATGCAATACTTTCCATGTACTGTATTGACAATGGCTAAGTCTAGTTAGATCAAAGTAGATACTACGGATCATAGACTTCCACGTCATAATGACTGAACTGTCAAATTGATGAAAGGTTCATTGGTTTGCATATATGAAAAATCTTCACTTCAATTAGTTGTTTCTCATCTGCTTAATGCAAAAATAAATGTACTTAGAAGGTGAACCCACAAATATGAGTGCAAAGGAAATGAAGTCATCATCATCATCATCGTTTAACATCTGCTTTCCATGCTGGCATGGGTTGGACGGTTTGACTGAGGACTGGCGAACCAGATGGCTGCACCAGGCTCCAATCTGATCAGGCAGAGTTTCTACAGCTGGATGTCCTTCCTAACACCAACCACTCCGAGAGTGTAGTGGGTGCTTTTACATGTCACCAGCACGAGGGTCAGTCAGGCAATACTGGCAACAGCCACGCTCAAAAGGTGTTTTTTACGTGCCACCTGCACAGGAGCCAATCCAGCAGCACTGGTAACGACCTCGCTCAAATGATGTCTTTCACATGCCACTGGCACAAGTGCCAGTAAGGCAACGCTGGTAATGATCCCACTCGAATGGTGCTTTTTACATGCCACTGGCACGGGAGCCAGTCAGCGGTCCTGGCAATGATCATGCTCCACTAGCATGGATGCCAGTCAAGCGGTGCTGTCATCGAATTTCATTTCGATTTCACTTGCCTCAACAGTTTAGCGTCCAATGAAGGAAAGGTACGCATAAGTGGGCTGGTTACACCACTGGCATAGGCCACGGGTTATAGTCTCACTTGGATTGCCAGGTCTTCTCAAGCACAGCATATTTCCAAAGGTCTCGGTCACTAGTCATTGCCTCGGTGAGGCCTAATGTTAGAAGGTTGTGCTTCACCACCTCACCCCAGGTCTTCCTGGGTCTAACTCTTCCACAGGTTCCCTCAACTGCTAGAGTGTGACACTTTTTCACACAGCTATCCTCATCCATTCTCACCACATGACAATACCAGCGCAGTGTCTCTCTTGCACACCACATCTGATGCTTCTTAGGTCCAACTTTTCTCTGAAGGCTCTTACACTCTGTCGAGTATGCACACTGACATTACACATCCAGCAGAGCATACTGGCATCATTCCTTGCAAGCTTACGCATGTCCTCAGCAGTCATGGCCCATGTTTCACTGCCATGTAACATGGCTGTTTGTACAAATGCGTCATACAGTGTACCTTTTACTCTGAGTGAGAGGTCCTTTGTCACCAGCAGAGGTAGGAGTTCTCTGAACTTTACCCAGGCTATTCTTATTCTAGCAGTTACACTTTCAGAACACCCACCCCTGCAACTGATTTGGTCACCTAGGTAACAGAAGCTATCAACTACTTCTAGTTTTTCTTCCTTGAATGTGGCAGAAGCTGTTTTCTGCACATTTTCAGTGTTTATTGTTCCTGAGCATCTGCCACATACAAAAACTATCTTCCCAGTTAGCCTTCCTTTGATACTGCTGCACCTCTTATGTGTCTATAGCTTACACTGGGTACATCTTATAGAGTTTATATCTATGCCTTCTCTAAAGATCGAGCAGGGCCATCTACCTGAAGGGATTTGTGGTTTGTCTGCCTTCCTATTTATTAAGACTTTGGTTTTAGTTAGGCTGACTCTAAGGCCCTTCGATTCTAATCCTTGCTTCCACACCTGAAGCTTCTCCTCTAGTTCTGATAGTGACTCAGCAATTACAGCAAAGTCATCAGCATAGAGGAGCTCCCAGGGGCAACCTGTCTTGAATTCCTCTGTTATTGCCTGAAGGACTATGATAAATAGGAGGGGGCTGAGGACTGAACCTTGATGGACCCCTACCTCTACCTGGAATTCTTCACTGTACTCGTTGCCAACCCTCACCTTACTGACAGCGTCCCTGTACATGGCTCGCACAGCTCTCACTAACCATTCATCTATCCCTAGTTTCCTCATTGACCACCAGATAAGGGATCGGGGGGACCCTGTCAAAGGCTTTCTCCATGTCAACAAAAGCCTGGTACAGAGGTTTATCTTTGGCTAGGTATTTCTCCTGCAGCTGCCTTACCAGAAATATAGCATCAGTGATGCTTTTCCCTGGCACGAATCCAAACTGCATGTCATCTAAGCTGACTCTCTCCCTAATTAGTTGGGCTATGATCCTCTCCATGACCTTCATTACCTGATCCAACAACTTGATACTTCTGTAATTATTTGTATCTAAAGTGTCACCTTTACCTTTGTAGCAGTTGACCATGGTGCTGCTACACCAGCCATCAGGTATGACAACCTCATGTAACATCTGGTTAACTATACGGGTGACTAGGCTATAGCCGACACTGCCAAATATTTTGAGCATCTCTGTGGTGATTCCTGATGGGCTGGGGGCTTTCCGTCTTCATACTCTTAATTACTTTATCTACCAAGGTACTGTCAATTTGGATAGCTGGTCCCTCTATTGGGTCAACATTCGGCAGACTCTCTTTCTCCTATTCATTCTCTTTATTGAGCAACCTTTCATAGTGGCGTCTCCAAACCTCTCTTTGCAGCCTCGTTTAGTGCAAGTGAACCATCATCCATGCAGACATATTTCTCTCTCACGACATCACGATTCTCTCTCACCCGCTGTCTTGCCACATGAAATACTTCAAGTCTTTGGTCCTCACAGCGCAGAACATTGGCAATTTTTTTTCTTATCTGCTTCCCCTCTGGCTAAATAAACCTGTCTCCTAGCTTCCCTTCTGGCAGTCTGATACAATTCCCTGCTACCACTGTTCTTCCATTCCTTCCAAGCCTGTTTCTTTTCTCTAATAGCCCTGTCACCAACAATGTTTCATAAACTACAAGAACATACAAGCCAACACTGTTAGAAAAATGAAGTCAATATAAAAAACAAAATGAAAAGACAAATAACTATCATCATATATTTTAGACCAAATTGTAAATTAAAAGTTCGATGATTCAAACTGTACATGAAAAGACAACACTAATGCAAACATCTTTTATCAATTCCAGTAAAGATATCTCATTAAATTGAGAAATTAGTTCTCAAGAAGAGGTTTTTTTTTTTTCAAATTGTATATCTACAATTCATTTTGAGAGGTCAAGCAAGTATACATATCTAGCAGAAAACTCTTGGATCATCATCATCATTATTTTTATGTACACTTTTCCATGCTTGCAGGGGTCTGAAAGAATTCACTGAGGCATTTTCCATAGTTAGATGCCCTTTTTATCACCAATCCTCACTTGTTTCCTTCATTGGACACTTTTACAAAGACTGGAAATGAAAGACACTAGTGGGATGATGTTGACACAATTATTGCATGCTGTCAAGATGAGACACAAATACTCACATACGCATAAAATTCTGTGTTGGTGTGATAGATAGATAGATAGATAGATAGATAGATAGATAGATAGATAGATAGAGAGAGAGAGAGAGAGAGAGAGAGAGAGAGAGAGAGAGAGAGAGAGAGAGAGAGAGAGAGAGAGAGAGAGAGAGAGATGGGTTTCTTTTAGATTCCACTTGCCAAATCCACTCACAAGGCTTTGGTTAGACTGGGGTTTTATAGTTAAAGGCACTTGCTCAAGGTCCCATATAGAGGAAATGAACTGGAATCCATGTGGTCGGAAAGCAAGTTTCTTAACTACATAGCAATGCCTGCACTTATGAATGAGCTAAAATATACTTTGAATCGCAATTCTGTGGAGAGCCCCATCTGAAATTAAATATGTCAGTTATGAGTATACACATGTCAAGAAAGCCTTCATAAAGTTTCTACATCAGGTAAAATGCATCCAAACCAATAAAGATGAGTAAAGACTGCAAAAGTAGCAATATGCTGTGGTGAGATGGACACACCCAACCCATGCAAGTATGAGAAGATGGATGCAAAAATGGTCGTGGTGACAAATGTTGCAATAATATCTACATCGGGATTTCTCTTGCCCATTACGTTTATGCTAAGTTTTGATTTTCTGTCTTCTCTTCATTACAATTTGATCACCAATCACTGTGCTTCCCTATTATCATTCTCTCTCCTCTGACACGCATTACTGATATCCACAACTCTCTCTCTCTCTCCCTTACCAAGTCTTGTCTTTTAATACTACTCATCACTAGCTCACTCTCTCTCACATTACTCCTTCTTTCATTACTCTCTCTTCCTCTATAACATCATTTATGTTCTTTTATTCAATTTCCTTACCAAGCAATGTTATTCACCCCTTCTTTTAGAAGATGACCACCTCTTTACACCACAACAATGGAGGATTCAGCTGAGCAGATGACCAGAGATTCATGATTACTCATGCCTATAGACTTACCATGTCACAAAACTAGAAGTCATGGAATTTCATTGTCATAAATGAACATGATACTCCAACCTCTTCATCAAATTATCTGCTGTTTTCTTCTTCTGAAGATATTTGAGTGCTGACATGCACTGAACTTTGATTAAAGTGAGAGAGGACTGCATCAAATGACCAGCTTCACTCTCTCATCTCTGACTTCCTGACCAGAGCGATCGATATGTCTTACTGTGATATAAAGTAGATGTCCCACAGCAACATTGCTTGGATATTCTTTCTGTCTGTTGAAACTAGATCAATGGTAGTTGGGTTTTCTCCACATAGTCTGCTGGAAATCCACTTTCTACATGTATGGGGTGACAAGCTCTGAAAGAATAGCACCAAGAGCTGACCATCCAATGAAGTAGTGCACTTCTATATGCAAACAGTTCATGGAGCCACAGACGAGACCTAGGTGCCAGTGACAGAGGAGCTGTCCTAAAAAGGAATTGAGAGGATTCCTACCAAAAGGTACACTCCTCCTCTGACACAATATCTTCCCATCAATAGGAAGTTATCTTATTGTCTCTCCTCCATTACCATCTCATCCCTGTCACTGTTTCTTTAGTTTTATTTATTTTCTATCTTCCTTTTATTGTGACACCAGTATGCTAATACTGGTGTCAGGAAGTATAGAAAGAATACATTTATGACAATCAAAACAAAAAAAACACCCCAACTACCACCACCATCCTCCTCCTCCAACCTCACTCAACCTGTTATTTTGAAGTTAATCATTTTTAAGCAATATCCACTCAGCCATTTTACTTCTACCACCGAAACTATTTTGTCAAACATCTGGCTACGACAACAAATCTGTAGAAAATATGACATATTTTTGGAATTTTAAGAAGATAAATACGATTAAAATTAAGAAACAATTTTATAACTAAAACTAAAGAACATCTAAAACCTTGATAAGAGAAGAAACAATACAAAGTTAGGAACAGCAGAAAAACATACAGCCAAAAGTAATATATATCACATGGGATTGAAATTTTCACTATACCCAAAGAACTGATAAAAAATTAAAGTAGTAAACATGGAGCTGTAAATATGATCATTAAGCATAATTAAGTCAAATATGATAAACCCAAATGTCCTTAAAATTGAAATACCCAAAAAGATAAAAGTACTGGACTCGAGTTTTTAGTCTTAACTACAGTATGTATGCAGTGAATAAGCAGTCATTAGAGCATTGGACAAAATGCCTTGCAGGACTTATTCAAGCTCTCTATATTCTGAGTTCAAATCCCACTGAGATTAACTTGGCCAAGATTGATAAAGTACCTGCTCAGGGTGGTGTACTGGCAGAACTGCTAGAGCATTTGATAAAATACCTTGTGGTAATTGATCTGGCTCTTTGTGTTCCAAGATCAATATCCCATTGTAATCTACAGGTGGTTCAAACTAAATCTGACAGTTTGCATAAAAGGAAAAGTAGATACAATATCCCATGCAAATATAAAAATATTTTTTGAAAAAATATCAACTAGATTATGGCTGCCCTCAGCTTTCACCACAACCTCATGACGGCTCCAGAACTTGGTACGTGTTCCTCAGTGTCCCTGAGAAGACCTTTGGTCACCTCCTTGATCTTGGCCACTGGCTTGACCTTGATATTTCAGGCAGAACAGTTGGTGTCTTTCTCAACTGTGGGATTACAACTGGGGGAATTAAAAAAAAACAGAAATTGTGGCAGGTGAAAATCACTGAAATTCTCCACCAACCACTTCTGACTCTTTTCAGAGGTATAGTAGGGAGCAGAATCCTGTTGCTACATATATGGCCTTCCAGCAACTTCAAATAGTCATCTGAATTGAGCCTAAGACATGTTCAAAGATGTAGGGATGTATTCCGATGATGATGTAATCAGAATACCTACTGTGTCCCTTTTCTGCTGGCCACAATATTCACAGAGCATTGAGCAGCAGTCATGATGTTAGCATTATGATACCTAGCACAAATCATCATGATAGAGGAAACTTTTTTCCAATATTCAGATGGCTTCCCATCTTCCATGTCAGCTAAGTTTTTCTCAACTACAACTATAATCTTTATGCTCCCCAATGCCTTTGGCTGTTCACCAATACATCTAGCTGTTCCTAAAAAAAAAGAAACAAAAAAAAATCATCAAATTTAACCAATTTGGTTCTTGAGTGCCTTAAGCTGATTCCACTCTTGAGGATACCTTCCTCCCTTCTTTTCACCTATCTTGGAAGTGTTAAAAAGAGTCATAAGCACTGCTGTCACTTCTGTGATTAAAACATTGTTTAATACAATACCTTAATATGGTCAGAGATTGTCCTAGTCAGATTATTTTGTTCAAAACAACTATCACCACTACTTCAGCAAGTATAATAAAGTCTATATTTCACTGAGGATATTCATACTTGCCAAAATAATCAAAATATTAATCATTGACAAATAGTGTCTTTCCTCACAGTATAATTATTTATATCTAATTAGCTCTGAATAATGCGTACTACAATGTGTACATGTCAATGCTAACTTAACTATTGCTTTTCAAGTGAGTATCTATATAAACTTATCAAAAGAAATCAATATATGTAAAATGTTTTGATAACATATGGGAAAATGAATTGGTAGAATGGTTAGTGAAATAATGCCTCATAGTATTTAGTCTTACTCCTCTATATTTTGAGTTAAATTCTCACCTGATTCAACACTGCCTTTCATCTCTCTAGAAATACATAAGTACTATAAGTACAATAGATTGAGTTAGTCAACAATACCCACTCAACTGCAAAAATTTACATTGTGCCTAAAATTAACCTTTCTATTCAGGCTATTAAAAAACTGGAGATGAAAATTCTTTTCTGTTTTAAATATATCAAATATACTAATAACAAAACAGAAATGACTAATGGGATATCCAAAAGTGTATCTTTATTGAAAAGAAAAAATCTTTGTTCATGATGTAATTGATAAAAGTATGTGTACACAAAATATCACATGAAGTAACATTTTTTTTCTGATTTCCTTCTTTCTGTGATACTATGTGGAAGGTAGAGCCAGTGGCTATGCTGAGCAAAGAGAAGTATTGAAGTTAGTCAGCAAGTGAGACGGGTAATCAGTAAAAGATAAGGTTGAATGAAAGAAAGAATAAGCAAGGAGACGAAAATGTAGGTCAGATCAAGATTGAAAGAAAAGTGAAAGAGGGGAGAACTACAAAGATAACATGATAAAATAAGTGATGTAGAAGACAGCAATGGTTGTACTGAAATTGGTAAAAGAGAGAGTAAGAAAGAATTGTAGGCATTTGAATCCCAACTGCAAGATATTCAGTTCGGGATCACAAGTGAGCCACCAGTTTCACGTGATTGATCTGTAAATCAATTAATCAGCATAAAGTGACATGATATGGCTCCTTGGTTGATCTAAAATTCCCTCCTCCCCGCTTTCACCCTATAACAACCTTCTAGTGTCTAACTCAACAGACGACTTCAGGCATTCACATAGACAACCTCAGACATACCACACTGAGCAAGAAACGGCTACGTACACTCACACATGATGCACCACGGTTAGCCTTCTACAAGACATAGCACAGTTCTCGGTACTATTCAAGAAGAGTGGTCCGGGTGCGCGCACTCGCACATCCGCGCTAGCGAGTCGTGACTAGTCGATCTTACGACTACCTAGCGTGAGTGCGCGTCATGCGCAAAACATATATGAGGATTTTTTCTAAACAAAGTAAATAATTTTTTTACACGAAGTAAATAAAGGTACTACTCAAGCAGAGCGGACCCGAACGCGCAGTCGCGCGTCCGCGCTAGCTAGTCGTGAGTGGTCGATCCTACGAAAAGTGCGCGCGCGCGCAAATGAATACATGTGTGCGCGCGCGCGTATGCAAATTAGTAAATAATTTCTTTTAAACAAAGTAAATAATTTTTTTTAAATTACTTTTTTCTTTTCTAAACAACGTAGATAGGTAGAATAACACACTATCTGTTTTTGTTAACTTCATACATTTTTTTTCTTTTAATTAAATTTTGTGAACAAAATAATTTTTATTTTCTAAACAACGTAAATAAATTTTAAAAAAGGTGCACATTGGGATTAGACACTGAGGGAAACTTGATATGCTAGAAATAACAGCTAAACGCAAAAAGAAAAAAAAACTGTAACCTTTACCGTTCTCCCACGAATTCCCACACTTCATATCGTAATAATCACGGTACATTGGCTCATCAATATGTGACCATTTCATGTTACCACATGATCCACTTTTATATTTCAGTCTACGTTTTATCCGTGACCAGAATGGGCCACATATTGGTGAAAATCGTAGTTCCTGGCTCCACATTTTCAATGATTGCAGCTTCTAACGTTTCAGCCTTTCTATCAGTTATAATGTTGCAGGTAGCCCTTTTTCTGAGTGACATCGTAAAAGCCTATCACACAAAACTTTTCAACCATTCTGCCAACCTCATATTTCCTCTTGAAAAGCAGGCTTTCATCCACTTGTACAACGTGGTTCAGTCCACCTAATTTTTTCTTATCTTTCAGTAACATGGCTGAACATATTTCTCGGCAGTATTCGTACCATTGAATGGCCGTGTCGTTGCTAATATAACAGCTAAACGCGGACAATCCAAATCTTGCATTTACTCAGAAAGTTGAACTGCGAGTTTCACGCTTTTTACCAAAAATTTTCATTTGACGACGACAAGTAGATTTTTTTTTTTTTTTTGTGCAATTAATTTGTTTTCTTTCAGAAAATCCAGAAAGATATCCCCCCTTTAACCTTTTCCATAATTCAACACGAGGTGAAGACATTTTGGGAATATGGGCTTCGAAAAATTTGCGCGGCACACTCAAAACTTAAGTTCAATTGTGAACAATATTGGCGGGAAGAGGTCAAGAAAGAGGACGAGCCCTTTACAGAGAGAGGTCAAGAAAGAGGAACTGGTAAAACCAAGCCCGTCTTTCCATTTCAAATTGGTAGAGGGAGGTCAATTCCTCTTTCTTCAACCTCTCTCTGTAAACGGCTCTTCCTCTTCATTGACCTCTTCTCGCCAATATTACCAAAATGTCTTCACCGTGTTGAATTATGGAAACAAATTAATTTCACAAAAAAAAAAAAAAAAGAATGTACTTGTCGTCAAATGAAAATTCAATCTTTTCAACGTGCTATTGACGGAGTTATTTGGCGATGTAATTCATGCAGTAAAACAATCTCTATAAGGAAAAATACTTTTTTAGAGAAATGCCACTTGACAGTGTTTACACTATTTCAAATAATAGCAGACTTTATATCTGAATTGCCAGTAACTTGTTCCATGAGTTGAAACAATATTAGCAACGACACGGCCATTCAATGGTACGAATACTGCCGAGAAATATGTTCAGCCATGTTACTGAAAGATAAGAAAAAATTAGGTGGACTGAACCACGTTGTACAAGTGGATGAAAGCCTGCTTTTCAAGAGGAAATATGAGGTTGGCAGAATGGTTGAAAAGTTTTGTGTGATAGGCTTTTACGATGTCACTCAGAAAAAGGGCTACCTGCAACATTATAACTGATAGAAAGGCTGAAACGTTAGAAGCTGCAATCATTGAAAATGTAGAGCCAGGAACTACGATTTTCACCAATATGTGGCCCATTCTGGTCACGGATAAAACGTAGACTGAAATATAAAAGTGGATCATGTGGTAACATGAAATGGTCACATATTGATGAGCCAATGTACCGTGATTATTACGATATGAAGTGTGGGAATTCGTGGGAGAACGGTAAAGGTTACAGTTTTTTTTTCTTTTTGCGTTTAGCTGTTATTTCTAGCATATCAAGTTTCCCTCAGTGTCTAATCCCAATGTGCACCTTTTTTAAAATTTATTTACGTTGTTTAGAAAATAAAAATTATTTTGTTCACAAAATTTAATTAAAAGGAAAAAATGTATGAAGTTAACAAAAACAGATAGTGTGTTATTTTTATTCCTTTTACCTATCTACGTTGTTTAGAAAAGAAAAAAGTAATTTAAAAAAAATTATTTACTTTGTTTAAAAGAAATTATTTACTAATTTGCATACGCGCGCGCGCACACATGTATTCATTTGCGCGCGCGCGCACTTTTCGTAGGATCGACCACTCACGACTAGCTAGCGCGGACGCGCGACTGCGCGTTCGGGTCCGCTCTGCTTGAGTAGTACCGTAAATAAATCATACACTACCTATTTTTGGTAAAGAGTCCATTAAAAAGTCGCTCTTTCAAAATCTAAAACCAGGGACGACTATATATTCTGATTGTTGGAGTGCGTACAATGGGATTACTGAAATAGATTTGACACCAAAATACTCCCTGGAAGAACGTAAAACGACGTTTTAAGAGTAAGATGGGGAAGATTCAACAAAAAAAAATGATTTACTTTGTTTTAAATAAAACACTCATACTTGTTTTGCGCATACGCGCTAGTCGTTGTAAGATCGACTAGTCACGACTAGCTTGCGCGAGTGCGCGCACCGCGACCACTCTTCCAGTTCTCTCCTCTCAGTCAGTAATTATATTATCAACATAGCCAATGCAGTAAATCGTGTCCAGCAATAAATACGTTAAAAGTCCATGAGTTGCTTCATTCGTTATACATGCAGCCAGCTAGACCACACGACACAGGTCATCGACAATACAGAACACTCTAACAAGCAATCTACACAACAATAAATAAATTGATGTGGGGGGAGCAATCGAAGAGCAAGTGAGATAGGCGAGCACACCAAATGAAACAAAAAATAGAGCAAAGCAAAAAGATTAAGAATTACAAAAGTAAACGCCGTTGTTTCTGATGGACACTGCACTAGTAATTAAATAATTTCTCTTATAGGTACAAAGCCAGAAACCTAGGGGAAAGAAATGTTAATTATAATAGACCCACTACTTGACTGAGATTTGAACTCAGACCCACAACTAAATACCTCAAGACATTTTGACAAACTTCAAACGATTCTACCAATTCATAAAAGATAAAAGAAATCAAACAATACAATATACGCAATATAAAATTACCGGTCTTTTGTCTTTGATATGCCGAGCCAGCCACACTTCTCCATAGCTTCCTTTACCAATGACTATAGAAAGTTCGAACCCTCGAAGGATTTTCGGCTTAGATGACGACTTCTGTAGAGCCATTTATAAGGACGATGGTACTTCAACAGCACTTTACAGTATTTACTCTTTGTAACAGTCGATGAAATAAGAGACAAAATATCTAAAATTAAAAAAAAGCAGTAAAATAAATAGCTTCAGTTTAAAAAGCATACAGCAGATAAATTGCATGTTACCAATGAAGAGATTTTAAAATATTTGGTCTCTAAAATATTTTTTTTGGAAGCTTGTTTTTGGTTTCGAATTTGAAATATGATAACGATCGAATTAAAATAACAGATTCAAAAATTAAGCTTGTGTTGTAAGAATGATTGAAATGTTAGTTATATAACAAAAAGGAAAGTAGTATCTGAAGAGAAACAGAAAAACGTTTTGGTGAAATTGTTGTTTTCGAAGGGAATTCTTGTTACAACGGTTTACAGTGAGAAACAATTCGATTCTCGATGTAAATGCCTGCGACTAAAACTAATAAATATTGAAAATAAAACAATCGTCAAACAACAATAAACGGAGAGAAATAAAAAGGAGAAAAAGATACAGAGAAAATTATATATATATATATATATATATATATATATATATTGGAGTAAGCATATAAATGCACAAGATGGAAAAACTGTCTGATGAAAGGGAAAGTGAAACTCCGAGTAACAGTTTTTTGTTATATTTCTGCTGCTTTTAAATAAAGTATATATATATATATGCATACACACATTCATATATACATATTATGTATATAAACATATATATATACACACATTCATGTATACATATATATATAAACATATATACATATACTCTTTTACTTGTTTCAGTCATTTGACTGCGACCCCAGGACTTATTCTTTGTAAGCCTAGTACTTATTCTATCGGTCTCTTTTGCCGAACCGCTAAGTTACGGGGACGTAAACACACCAGCATCGGTTGTCAAGCGATGTTGGGGAGACAAACACAGACACACAAACACACACACACATATATATATATATATATATATATATATATACACATATATACGACAGGCTTCGTTCAGTTTCCGTCTACCAAATCCACTCACAAGGCTTTGGTCGGCCCGAGGCTATAGCAGAAGACACTTGCCCAAGGTGCCACGCAGTGGGACTGAACCCAGAAACTATGTGGTTGGTAAGCAAGCTACTTACCACACAGCCACTCATTATATATAAACATATATATACATATACATATTATATATAAACATATATATACACACATATATATATACATACACATATTATATATAAACATCTATATACATATACATATATATAAACATATATATACATATTATATATATATACATATATATAAACATATATATACATATTATATATATATATATTTATACATATTATATATATATATATAAACATATTATATATATATATATAAACATATATATATATATATATAAATATATATATATAAACATATATATATATATAAACATATATATATATATAAACATATATATAAACATATTATATATATATATATAAACATATATATATATATACATATATATAAACATATATATACATATATATCATATATATACACATATATATCATATATATGCACATATATATCATATATATACATATATATATACATAGCATATGTATATATATATATATATATCATATATCATATATATACATACATATATATCAATATATTATAAATTAACTACCAACAAAAATAATTGGTAAGCTAACTCAAAAAATCATCACCAAAATAGCAGAAAAAACGACAGTGAAGGTATGTAGACTCTTCAAGAATCGATCCTTTTGGTTATATTAATAATAATAAAGGAGTTACGACGCAAAAACGTATATATTCAAAATATATATATATATATGTATATATATATATATATATACACACACACACATAAAAGCAAACTCAAGAGGCAGAAGACAATGATCCCGTACCTACATTAAAGAAGTCCACATTGGGATAAAATTAAATACTTTTCTAAGCACTGGTATTTTGCCATTGTTATACAGTAAACATCTCCCTGGTAATCTTGTAAAATGATTCGAAGTAGAGATTGTCAAAGGATCAGTGAATGTAACAAGCTGACTGCTTGGTGTAGTTGGCAACTCACTAATCACTTTTACTTCCTTCTTGCTCAAAAGAGCTCTTAATCAAGCGACTATGTCATCACGAATTTTCCTCGTGTATTCTCTATTCTATAAATTGATATTTTTATTCACCCACCAAGGTTCTACTTCTCGTCACTGTCATGGTATTAGCTGTCAGAAGTGAAAGTAGAAAAATCTGAAGGAACGTTACTGCTGGTTTGAGTTGATTCTTTGGCTACTGACAGCTAATACCATGACTGGCCGGAGCGATAAAGCAGAGTGGTCCCGAACGCGCAGTCGCGCGTCCGCGCTAGCTAGTCGTGAGTGGTCGATCCTATTATTTTTAAACTTCAAACTTCATTTGTTTTCTATTTTGATAAATTCTCTCTGTTGAAAATTATATTTTTATATTTTAAATAATTTGCAATTTCAGAAAATATATTTTTATATTAAATTTGCGTTTTCTAATTTGATAAATTCTACGGACACAAACAGAGGTGAACGAGTGATAGATAGATAGAGAGAGAGAGATAGTGAGATAGACAGACAGACAGATAGATAGCTCCGGCTAGTCAGTAGCCAAAGAATCAACTCAAACCAGCAGTAACGTTCCTTGTCAGTTCTACTTTC
The DNA here is from genome assembly GCF_046866305.1 of Octopus bimaculoides. Taxonomy (NCBI): domain Eukaryota; kingdom Metazoa; phylum Mollusca; class Cephalopoda; order Octopoda; family Octopodidae; genus Octopus; species Octopus bimaculoides. The sequence goes on along the minus strand of NC_142931.1, from coordinate 95,713,429 downwards.
AATTCTGACAGTGCCTACTTCTCAATAATTTGTACCTGTGAACTCTCTGATGTTTTTACTTAGAGCTACACCAAGTACTCTTGGCAGCAAATGTATCTCCGTTTTATCATTCTCCACTGACTCGTTATTCGAGGGCACACACGCTGTTAGACTTATTGTAACTGAAGATTGTTTCTTGTTATGAGGGTACAAGTGTTTCTGAAATATGCTTATACTAATGTTTCTCTTGGAAGTGGGCAGATGAATTGCTATGTTTAATAAAAAGAGATTGTTTTAAACCTTTTCAACATGTGCATGGCGACACTTATTTAACACGAATAAAGATGTTTCATTGATATTTTTGATGACTTGCACTTCGTTAGTTAAAATGAATAAGCAGTTTACGGCATCGGACAACTGGTACACTCGCTAGTCGAAAGCAACATCTATCCGCTTTCTGTCTTTGTGTGCATGCGTATGTGCGGGTTGGTTGGCTGGTTGCATTTTTCGAGTTTGTCACTAATAAAGAACCTGTTTGTATCCTAGAAATAAAATCCCTTCATTGGAATTTAGACACCAAACAGGGTAGTCTTGTAAGTATATAGCTACAAGACTACTAAGTCTTTATATCAAATTATATATAATTCAACATTAAACTGAAAGATTAACAGTGACTTTGAAGTGTCGGCAGATTGTTTTGGTTTCATTACCAAACCAAAGAAATATGTACCTATAAACCCAAGATCATCTATATTTTTTATATTTTATTTATTTATTTGTAACTCATTTTTTCGTTTCAACGAGGGAGACTACGGTCACTTAAACTGTTAGAAACTTCAATAAAATCTCTCCCGAGGTACACCTAACTATCTTAGATTAATACATTAGAAAAATAAAGTCTCTGATTGTCATAAACAAGTTCAAAGAAGGGTTTTATTCAAACTTTATTTCTCGTCTCTTTTTGTCCTTAAATAGTTGGCGTTTTGTTATCCGTATTATCCTTGTTGAGGTATTCTTCGTAAGTTTTGTTATTTGTATTATTCTCGTTCAGGTATTCTTCACCAGTTGCTAATCTGCGTGTTTTCAGGTGCCGGACTGTGAGTTCCGTTTCTTTGTTGATACATTTGCTTCTATTGGTGAACTGTCGAGGTCGGCTCCTTGTTGATTTATTATTTGTGGATTTTGTTGTTCTGTATCGAACTCTGTTTATGTAGTTAGCCCTGGTTGTGTTTGTGTGTTTTCTTTGCTTCCTCGATTGAAAGATTGTCCTGCTGGAGCGAGATTGTGTCCGACACTGTATCTATTCGTCCGTTTCTAAATTGTACGCGTGCAAAGTGGGGAGAAATCGTCTCCAACAATTTATTTCTGAGATGTCGACGATGCAGTATTGTACTTCCGATATTCTGGAGGAATTCAAGTAGAATGGTTCCCACTGTCGATGATCTTGAAAATTTAAACATTCGCTCATGAGGGGTTGTGTTGGTGAATCCACGTGAAAAAGTCTCAGGTAAAAAGTTACAGGAAAAAAGTCACGGTAATATAGTCACAGTGGTTTTGTCTGGAGGTGTAGTTCGAGGGGGTTTTGTCCGGATCTTATAAATTAATTGTGACTTTATTATTGTGACATTTTTTCCTGTGACTTTATTACTGGTCGCCGTGTTGGTAGCTGCACAGAGGAGTCCTCTCATGGCTGATAGTACCATGGGAAGGACTGTCAACCATTGTCTTTTATCTAGTTGTAGTGAATTAAGTGCTAGATTTATGGTCTTCATGAGGGTACCGTTGGTCCTTTCGTATTGGCCATTGCCTTGAGGTCGCTAGGGAGATGTCCTAGTTTTTATTGTCCCGTTAGCGTGAAGGATGTCCTGGAGCTTATGATCAAATTGGGTTCCTCTGTTAAAGTGGGTACAACTTGGTGATCCGAACAATGAAAAGAGGTTGAGCAGCTTGGAAATTACTGTTTCGGTACTCATGTCTTTGCATGGGTATGCGAATGGGTACCTTGAGTACTCATCGACTATTACCAATAATAACTAGAAGTATTGTGTGGTTAATGGCAGGGGACCAACAAAGTCAATGGATAGGCGCTCCCAAGATCTCGATGCTTGTATTTGACCCATAAGTGGTTTGTGGAAGCGAAGTTTGAGTTTGTTGCGTGTAAAGTAAGCGAGTGTCATTTCGCAGATTTCGTTGAGGGAGAACGACAGGTTTCGTACTTTAAAGTAGAGAAGTAGGTGGGTCACTCCTGAGTGGCACAGTTGTTTGTGAAAGGGTTATTAGTGTTGTAGTGTCTCTTGATGCTGCACATCTTGGATAGCGCTTCTACTGCTTTGTTTTGAGTTCCTGGTCTATAGGAGATTGTGTAATTGATGTCTGAGAGGTCCAAACGCCAGTGTATAAGTCTTTCATTCTTTTATTTTTTATGTTTGGTGATGTTATTGAAGACCATCGCATCGCCACTGAGCGTTGATCGGTGACGATCTTGCAGTATGGGGAAGCATGTATTAGGTGGCGCCATTTGCGGCAACATTCTACGATTGCGCCGGTTTCTCTCTCGATGATGGATTGGTGTTTTTCTGTTTTTGAAAGGGACCTTCCTTGTTGTGATAGCCTCCCTCCCAAGGCTAGGTCGAAAGCATCTGTTTCGATGGTAAGCGGTATTCCAGGTTGTGGAACGACAAGTATGGCATTTACCAATGCAGTCTTTAGCGATGCAATTGCTGTTTTTGCTTCTTCTGGCAATCCTGCTTTGTTAATACTCTCTCTGGCTCTTGTAAATGGAATGGAGAGTCTGGAACACTTAGGTATCCACTTTGCATAATATGCAAAAATGCCTATTGTACGATTTAGTTCTCTCAATGTTCTTGGTTCTGGCATATCTAGTAGAGCTTGATACTTTTGGGGATCAGCTTTTATTGTTGAATTTCCAATATGTCCAAGGAAGCTGATTTGCTTCTGAGAGAATTGACTCAGATGTTTCGGCTGCCTGGATAAGGGTTATTGTCATGTTCATGATGATCTTTGTCAGTTATGATGATGTTGTAGTGACGCCTTAATAGCAAACGACATTTCCGGAAAGTTTACCCACGCATGCGCAGGGACTAGTTCCGGAAGGAATACAGGAAGAGTCTCATGCGCATGCGTAGAGTTCGACATCCAAGCTTTCGCGCTTCTTTTCACTCTCTTCGTTCACTGATTTCCGTCGAGCCTAGACGTCCCACAGAGCTCTCTCCAACATTCCAGCACTAGAGCTACACAAATAACCACGAACTTCATTGACGGCGTCTCAGTAACCAAAGGCGACGAGCTACCGAATTCCCTCCAAGCGTGAGCCGAATTCCACTGTAAATAAATATTGTTGTGTTGTTCAGAATCTGCGTTCCGTTGTTTCTTCAAGAAATTTAATGTACGGAAGCGGAGTACACCTAATGGTGTATAACCACTTTCCTACAATTGGTGACCCCGAATAAAGAACAACTGCAGCCGAAAATCTGAGCTACAAATCGATACTACACAAGCCGTCGCCTGTCACACATGTTTTAACAGAACCCTTGGACAGCGACACAAGGCTAACAACTGATCAGTGATTTTCCGCCCGACTACACGTGCGTTTTTCGTGGTTAATCTTAATCGCTATATTTCACCATAGACGTTGCTTCGGACTCTGTCTAGCAGGACAGCTTTAATAACTCGCACACATTTAATTTTCTGCCCTTTTATTCTGTTATATTTCCTTTTCAGCGCGACAAAGGTGGGTGATAATATTTTTCCTGCATTCAGTACACAAAGCAACACACATACACACTAAAAAGAAAAAAAAAGGCAAACACAATTGTTTTTTTTTTTACGAATTTTCTTTTTTTTCTCTCCTTTTTGTTTTGTGCACACCGTAAATTACAAAAAAAAAACACACAAAACAAGAACATGAACACTGTTATATGGACTGTTAGATATGTAATTCGTCTGACGTTCCGTGTGTCATGTGGTTCGTCTGAGTTCATTGTTTCATTGTTGTTGTCTTGTGGGACTGTCGTAGTAAAATGTCATTGATATATATATGGCGGACATGACTTTTGTTTATTCATAACGAACATTGGGTGAGTGCGTTCTTTGTATGTAATTGAACAATAAATGTAATAATTAAATTGTATAACTCGTTATGTTATCTCTACGAGTCACCCGAGGGAATCATAACAGAGTTTATTGGCGTCGCCGGTAGGATCGATAGGATACATGCTTACTTTACCGTAAAATTATTCATCGTAATAACAATGGCTGAAAAACAGACAGTAGAACTTATTAAATTGTTTAGGGAACAAATGGACAAGCAAATGCAACAACATCAGAGAGATATGGACGCTCTGTTAAAACTGTTTGGTGCTCGACAAGTTGAAGGCGATTCTAGTGGCTATTTTTCAGCTGCTTCAACAACAGTGTCGATTCCACCATTTACTGCATTTGATTCAGCGACAGAACTATGGCCTGATTACTGGTCAAGATTCCGTACGTTTGTGGCTGCTAATGCTGTACCTGAAAAACGCATGGCACAAGTGTTCCTGACCAATCAGACTGCTACTATTTACAAACAACTTGCTAATCTGGTTACCCAACAAAATCCGCCTAAAGATATCAACAACTTGATAATGGACGAAATCGTTGACTTCATGAAGGAACAGTTCGACCCTAAACTTTTCATTGTGAGAGAGCGTTTCAAGTTTTGGAGTGATATGCAGCGGAAGCCAGGCGAAACTCTCCAGGAGCTGGCAGCACGTATACGCCAGGATGCAGCTACCTGTGATTTTCCAGCGATCACCAACCCACAGGATGAAGCTCTGAGACAGAGATTCATATGTTCGGTTAACAATGAAGCGGTTCTGAAGGCGCTTTTTAAGATAAAAGACTCAGAACTAGATTTTGCCCGTGCTGTCCAGGTTGCCATTGAGACTGAAGACGCAGTAAAGGTTGCAAAAGAAACTGTATACGGTTCCAAAACCAAGCAGGTGTACAAGGTCCAGCAGAACAGGAATAAGAGTCCTCAAAAGAAACATCAGCAGTCTTATTCCACAAACCAGGAGAAATGCTACCGATGTGGAAAGGCCCACAAAGCAACAGACTGTCCTTTCAGGGAAACCAAATGTCATTTTTGTGATAAAAAGGGTCATTTGCAAGCGGTGTGTAGGAAAAAACAACATCAGCAACGCAATGGTCATTCACAAACTCCCGTGAAAAGAATCACAAAAGCTGAGCTAGTCAAGGCGATCCTAGGTGAAGTTTCCCGAGACACTCATAGTTTAATTGTGCCAGTAACAATCCAGAACAGACTGTTCACAATGGAATTGGACACTGCTACTACAGGCAATTTTGTTTCCTTGTCAGTCTGGAAACAACTTGGAAGACCAAAGCTGCAAGATGTCAAGCATCGCTATGAATCTGCCAGCAAGCACAACCTGCCTGTTCTAGGAACTTTCATGGGCCAAACCAAGGATCCAACAACTGGTAAGCAGGATCTTATACCTTACATAGTCACCAAGATCTCTGATCTTAATTTGCTGGGTCGGAATGCTATCCAGACTCTGGGAATTTCCGTAGACACTGCTCTAGGTTTGAAAAGCATAGACAGCCAAGCTAAGAGGGAAGGTGCACAAGGGATGTATCCAAAGACCTCAAGCGAGCCCTATGTTTCCCTGCAGCAAGATTGTCACAACATGTGTGATGAATTTCCAGATCTTTTCAAGCAAGAATTGGGATGTCTCAAGAACTTTGAACTGGAAGTGAAGTTCAAATCGGACGCAACACCAGTCTTTCACAAGGCACGTCCGGTCCCATTTGCTCTTCGTGATGACCTGGCCAAAGGTTACGAAGAAGGCATCGCCAAGGGAATCTGGAAGCCTGTCCAATTCAATGAATACGGAACGCCAGTGGTACCGATTCGTAAAGCACACGCTTCAAGCAACCTGAAGCCCAAACTACGGATTTGTGGTGACTACTCTGTGGGAATTAATGACCAACTTGCTGATCACCGTCATCCAATGCCACTCCCTGCTGAACTGATGCAGAAACTCGGAGGTGGATTCAGATATACAAAGATAGACCTTGCTGATGCCTATAATCAGATCAAGCTGGCTCCAGAAAGTCAACGCAGACTCGCACTCAGCACTCACCGTGGAGTACTCCTGCAACAACGACTCCCTTTCGGAATCAAGTCAGCACCTGGTTACTTTCAGGAGATCATGGAAAACCTGACCCATGATCTACCTGGAGTGGCCGTCTTCCAGGATGACATGCTCGTCAGTGGGAAAGATGCAAACAGTCACTTAAACAACCTAAAGTGTCTGCTCACACGTCTAAGCGACAATGGACTCAGATGTCGCCGTGAAAAGTGCCAGTTTGCACTACCCAGTGTAGAATACCTTGGACACATTTTGTCGACTGAAGGGATCACTAAGGGATCCAAAGTCGAAGCAGTCTTAAAGATGCCATCTCCAACGAACGAATCAAGCTTGAAATCTTTCCTAGGTTCAGTTCAGTTTTATGGAAAGTTTATCCCAAACTTAGCCAGTATAGCAGAGCCACTCTATTGCCTTACGAAAAAGTCAACTATTTGGAAGTGGGGAGATGAGGAACAGTCAGCTTTTGATCACTTGAAAAATGTACTTTCATCAAGTCAAGTTCTGATACACTTCGATCCAAACAAAACTTTGGGACTGGCTTGTGACGCATCAAACGTTGGTATTGGAGCAGTCCTGTTTCATCGCTATCCTGATGGAAGCGAGCGCCCAATATCCAATATGTCCAAGACTCTCACTTCTGCACAGCGTAACTACAGTCAAATTCAAAAGGAAGCCCTAGCTATCATATTTGGCTTGCAGAAGTTTTACCAGTATTTGTACGGTCGTAAATTCGCACTCGTGACTGACCACAAGCCACTGACATCACTATTCAGTCCGAGGAAAGGGACGCCACTTCTCGCTGCTAACAGACTAGCACGATGGGCCCTGTGGCTGAACCAGTTTGACTACACCATTGAATATCGGAAATCAGCAGATCATGGCAATGCTGATGCCCTCAGTCGCTTGCCATTCGGTGATGACAACGACTTTGACAGAAAGGAAAATGGGGAAGACATAGACATGGTGTGTGCCATCAAAGCTCTTAGTATTCAAGTCCAACCTGTGGATGCTAACGTCCTCAGTCAAGAGTCAGGGAAAGATCCAGTGATATCTACAGTGATGCGCTACGTCCGTGAAGGCTGGCCACCAAAGAACATGGAGATCAATGACGAAGTCAACAAGTTCCGTAAGTTATCAAACTCACTTAGTATCTGTCATAGATGCCTTATACATGGATCTAGAGTTGTGATTCCACATAGCTTGCAGCCAAAGATCCTCAATCTTCTGCATCTTGGACATTTTGGCATGGAACGCATGAAACAACTAGCAAGAACTGCTGTTTATTGGCCTGGTATCGATGCTGCTATAGAGATAGCCAGTCGACGATGTGATTCATGTAACGAACATCAAAGGCAGCCATCTAAGCCTCCAGTTCACCCATGGATGTTACCAGAAAAGCCGTGGAGCCGCTTACATCTGGACCATGCAATACATTTTATGGGTAGAGATTGGCTGGTGATCACAGATGCTTATTCCAAGTACCCATGCATTCATCCTACTTCCTCCACGTCCTCCAAAGCCACTTTAAATCTGCTTGAGGAAGACTTTGCGCACTTCGGATTTCCTCACACACTGGTCACCGATAATGCACCAACTTTTACGTCTGAGGAGTTCCAGAGCTGGTGCAAAGAACGCGGGATCACACACCTGACAGGGGCACCTTACCACCCAGCTACCAACGGAGCAGCGGAACGTTTGGTGCAAACCTTCAAACAAGCTCTGAGGAAGTCTTCTCTTCCGCCAACACGAGCACTTCAAGAATTCTTGATGCAGTACCGGAGAACACCAACATCCTGTGGATTCTCTCCAAGTGAACTTTTGAATAACCGGCAGATACGAACAAGGATTGATTCTCTGCTGCCATCGCCAACACACATTGCTCAAGGCAAACAGTCTAAGGAAGCACATAAGTCTCAGGTGACTCCAAGCTCGGCTGATGTCGCTAAAGTTACCAGGCAGTACAAGGCTGGAGATCCTGTGTATGCACTATACTATGGACCTCGCCGAGACAAAGATCCCCGATGGGTACCAGCAATCATTAAGAAGTCATTGGGTACTCGCTGCTTTAATGTGAAGGTCATACCTCATGGCCCGATGTGGAGACGACACTGGGAACAGCTGCGACCGCGGTACACAACTGAGGAAGACAATGAACCTGGTGATGCAGAAAACACTGTATTTGAATTTGCAACAGATCACCCGATGGAGATCTCGGAAACTGTGCCACTAACTCAAAGACAAACTAGACCCAAGACCATGTTACCCGTTCCAGAGTATGGACCAGACAACCCAAGACGGTCCAAGAGAACCCGTAAAACCCAAGAGAGACTTTGCTGTTGATACTTCTTGTGTAGCATCAATTTCAGTGGGGAGGTGTTATATGGACTGTTAGATATGTAATTCGTCTGACGTTCCGTGTGTCATGTGGTTCGTCTGAGTTCATTGTTTCATTGTTGTTGTCTTGTGGGACTGTCGTAGTAAAATGTCATTGATATATATATGGCGGACATGACTTTTGTTTATTCATAACGAACATTGGGTGAGTGCGTTCTTTGTATGTAATTGAACAATAAATGTAATAATTAAATTGTATAACTCGTTATGTTATCTCTACGAGTCACCCGAGGGAAACATAACAAACACTATTGTGTCCTTTTCATTAGCGGTGAAAAATTTTTTTGGGCCTCTCGTATATTTCATACGGTTTCGTTTTCATTGTTTCTTTCCATTCCTTTTTCCTATCTTGACGGAGTCATCCCAATAAGAAAATGTCGCATGGTTTACCCACATTTATCGGTGATACCGATGTTTACTTCGCTCAATTGGAGGCTTATTTTGACGCTTATGACGTTTCGCCAACTAAGAGGTTAAAGTTGCTGTATTGCAATCTGCCTCCATCGATTACAAAAGTGTCTAAAGACCTACTCACATCTCCGAAAGATGACGTCACATATGACGAGGTAAAAAAACGAGATCCTACGCAGGACCACCAGGTCTGCCACCAGCCGATTCAATGAGCTGATGGCAGACGAACAACTCGGGGACAGAACTCCCACGGAATTTCTAACACATTTACGGGAGCTAAGCGGTGAATCAACAGATGCCCCACTTCTTCGCAAGATATTTTTTCTCGTCTGCCGTCGCACGTTAAAACTATTCTAGCGACGGCATTCGAGTCGAACACTGTGGACCAAGTGGCCACAATGGCCGATAGAGTTCTCGAATACTCGGGAAACCCTTCTCGCGCTGTTTGGCAGTGTGCTGAGGCATCCACAGATGCTCTACGGCAGTCCTCTTTTGTGTCCAACGATGAGATGTTTCGTATGATCGATAATCTCACACGTCGTGTAGACAACCTCTGTTGCTCGAAGTCTCGGAGCAGATCCCGTAATCGCAGCATTTCTCGAAATCGTGGAAGCAACAGATCTAAAAATGGTATGTGTTGGTACCATGTGACCTTCGCTGACAAGGCGCGAAAATGTATTCAGCCTTGTTCTTTCAAACAAACGGGAAACGCGTGAAGGGGAAAATGAGCAAGTCACTTTCCTCCACTAAACCAACTTTCAATCGTGCAATATTCATTCAAGACCAGGTGTCGAAGAAATTCTTCATGGTTGACACTGGCTCCTGTTGTAGCATTTGGCCACTTCGCCTTACTTCAGACAAACCTCGCCGCTCGGCGATTGTTTTGCACGCCGTTGACTCGTCCCCGATTCCTACTTTTGGTCAGCTTTCTCTACGTTTAGACATCGGTCTTCGTAGAGACTTCCAATGGGTTTTTGTCATAGCTGACATTCCGTATCCTATTTTAGGTGCGGATTTCTTAAATCATTTCCAGTTGTTGGTAGATCTCCGACGTCGGAGGCATGTCGACGACTCGACATCCCTTTCCACGCCGGCAAGGAGCTCTACCAATTCCCCTCTTAGCCCAGCATTTTTTATTGCCACTGCTGGGGACGCTTTTCATTCACTCTTAGCGTCTTTTCCGGAGCTGGTGGACATTACTTTCAAACCGGCAATGCTCGCGCATTCCACCCTCTATTACATCAAGACGACTGGACCTCCCGCTTTTTTCGCGCCCACGTCGTCTAGCGCCTGACCGTCTTAAGACGGCCAAGGCCGAGTTTGAACACATACTTCAACTCGGCCTCATTCGCCCCTCCACCAGCCCATGGGCATCTCCTATTCATTTGGCCCGTAAAGGGGACACGGATTTTCGCCCGGTGGGGGACTATCGGCGACTTAATGCCGTGACGATAGCAGATCGCTATCCAATTAGGAACCTGCAAGATTTCTCGGCAAACCTGCATGGGTGCACCATTTTCTCTAAGATTGATCTGGTACGGGCCTATCATCAGATACCGGTCAATCCAGAGGACGTTCCTAAGCCAGCCATCACCACTCCTTTCGGCTGTTTTGAATTCCTGTTCATGAGTTTCGGTTTGCGAAATGCTACCAGCACCTTTCAAAGATTCATAGATGAGGTCGTCCGTGGACTTGATTTTGTTTTTGCTTATGTTGATGACATACTCATCGCTAGCGATACGGAAGAAAATCATCTCCATCATTTATCACTGCTTTTCCAGAGACTCCGTTCATATAACGTGAAAGTCAATCCGAATAAATGTATTTTCGGGCAATCTTCTCTGGAGTTTCTCGGACATTTTATTGATTCCAGTGGAATCAGACCACTTCCTTCAAAGGTCGATGCCATTCAACGCATCGCACCTCCAACTTCTTTAAGACGGGGAATGTCAATTTTTACAGAAGATTTATACACCGATGTGCTGATAAGCTTTTTCCATTAACTAGGCTACTGCAAGGCCACACTAAGAAGGATGCTCGACTCACTCTTTCTGCTGAGGCGTTGTCAGCTTTTGAGTCCGTCAAACGGGAATTATCCTCCGTTCCAGTCCTTGCACATCCGGCTCCTGAAGCCCCCCTTTCACTATCTGTGGACGCATCAGATTCCGCGGTTGGTGCTGTCTTACACCACACCGTAGATGGAGACATACATCCTTTGGCTTTCTTTTCTTGCCAACTAAAGCCTGCCGAGCGTAGATATAGCACTTTTGATCGCGAGCTATTAGCAATTTATCTGTCAGTTCGGCATTTCCAACATCAGCTCGAGGGACGGGAGTTTGTGATTTATACTGATCACGAGCCCCTCACTTTCGCTCTATCCTCTAAAACGGACAAACTCTCTCCTCGTGCTTTTCGTCACCTGGACTTTATTTCACAGTTTACAGGTGACATTCGTCATGTGCCAGGGAAAGAGAACATCCCAGCTGATGCTCTTTCGCGACTCCCTGTGCATTCTATTTCCACTCCCGCGGAAATTGATTTGCTAGCAATTTCGCAGGAGCAACCTCCTTTGTCAAGTTTAGACTTAACTTCGCCAAAGTACCATACTTGTAAGTTTGCCTATCTTCCGCTCCCTTCCTCCGAAGGCTCTATTTTGTGTGACACTTCCACTGGTTCTCCCAGGCCCTTAGTGCCTGAGAACCATCAACGTTCTGTTTTTAACGTCCTTCATTCCTTGTCACACCCGGGCATCTCTGCGACAGTCAAACTTATTACAGCTCGGTTTTTTTGGCCCAACATGCGGCGGTCGATCACCGCTTGGGCACGCTCTTGTTTGAAGTGCCAGAGTGCAAAAGTTCGTGCCCCACTTGGACAATTTCCATCCACCGAGGCCCGTTTCCGTCACGTCCACCTTGATTTGGTTGGACCATTGCCAGTGAGTCGCGGGTTCTCATATCTGTTAACATGTGTCGATCGGTTCTCCCGCTGGCCAGAAGCCATTCCTATAGCTGATATTACTTCTGAGACTGTCGCTCAAGCCTTCGTGTCTGGCTGGATTTCTCGGTACGGTGTACCGTCCAGTGTGACCACAGATCGTGGCCGGCAATTTGAGGCCGTGCTTTTTCGTGAATTATCACGAATCTTGGGAGTGCATCGTATACGCACCACCAGCTACCATCCCGCTTCTAATGGGATGGTGGAGCGATTTCATAGGCAACTTAAGGCTGCCTTACACGCCTCGCCCAACCCGCAGTCTTGGGTTGAATTTCTTCCGGTCGTCCTCCTCGGATGCTGGACTGCGGTCAAAGCTGACCTGGGGTTCTCCGCGGCGGAGCTTCTTTACGGTACCACACTGGCGTTGCCTGGTACGATGGTGGTACCAGACTCGTCACAACCACTTCATCCAGAGTCTTATATTACTCGGTTGCGGGAGTATTTCTCCAATCTTCCAGCCATGGGTCCCAGACGACAGTCACCCCCCTTTTAAGTGCCAGCAGACATTAAGTCTTGATCTCATGTATTCATTCGGGATGATTCTGTCAAAGGACCCCTTGTTTCTCCCTATAAAGGACCCTTTCGTGTGCTTTCTCGCACTCCAAAGTTTTTCCAGGTCGACACTAATGGTCGTACAGAGGTCGTGTCTGTCGACCGTCTGAAAAAAGCGTACCTTGAAAAACCCTCAACTTCCGTGGACGACGTGCCCGTTTTTCAAACACCGCACACACCACTGTCAACATCATTACCACCACACACACCACTGTCAACATCATTACCAATCCATACATCAACACCATCACAAGAACACACACCGGAAATCACTCCACCTTCGTCGTTGCGACGAAGCTCAAGTGACCCTTATGTCACTAGATCTGGCAGGACAGTGCATTGGCCAAAGAAACTGGCAAAGACTATTTACGTTTAACTTATTGTGTTTCATTGGACAATTTCAGTGCTTTCCTATTGAACATTTTCTTTCCTTTCAGGAAAAAAAAAAAAGAAAAAATCAGACTTTTACATCGCGTGATTCCAGTTTCCTGGACAGTTGTCATCACGGTTGTTTTGTCATTGTCAATTCTTTTGTACATGCATGCATGTATCTCACAATTGTACATCACTTTTTTTGATTTTCGTTATATATATTTGTGCCACATCTTGTGGGTGTTTTTCGGTAGCCATCTTGCCTCAGGCACCCCTCCAAATTTTCTATTTTCGTGCTTTCGGCACTCGAGGGGGAGCCATGTAGTGACGACTTTATAGCATACGACATTTCCGGAAAGTTTATCCACGCATGCGCAGGGACTAGTTCCGGAAGGAATACAGGAAGAGTCTCATGCGCATGCGTAGAGTTCGACATCCAAGCTTTCGCGCTTCTTTTCACTCTCTTCGTTCACTGATTTCCGTCGAGCCTAGACGTCCCACAGAGCTCTCTCCAACATTCCAGCACTAGAGCTACACAAATAACCACGAACTTCATTGACGGCGTCTCAGTAACCAAAGGCGACGAGCTACCGAATTCCCTCCAAGCGTGAGCCGAATTCCACTGTAAATAAATATTGTTGTGTTGTTCAGAATCTGCGTTCCGTTGTTTCTTCAAGAAATTTAATGTACGGAAGCGGAGTACACCTGTAAGGAACGACCGTGCGAACTCAAAAAAGGAGAAATGGTGACGAATGGAAAAAACAGAGGACTCCTTTTATTTAAACGCGTCACACGGTCGAACACACAATAATATATCGAAGATGGATGATATACATGATATGTTATACGACGATAACATATGTGACCAGTAATGAAAGACCACAACCGTATTAGATGAATAACAGAGATATTTATTGTAGCGTTAAAGATGTATGTCTGTGTGAGAGTGTGAATGCGACATATAAGAACATAATCAAAGACAGGCCGTCATACAAAGAAAAGTATGTATGTGAGTGATACATGTGTGTGTATGTGAAATATTACAGCAGAGAAAGAGTCAATAACACGTGAGCAATTATACCAGATCTTTAGTACACTATAGGAAAAGTTCTGTATGTGAAAATGAGTCGGCTGAGTGTGGCAGAGCTGATCACTAGTTGTGATGTCGTGGCATCGATGCCGGGCCGTGATTCTTGTTATACAGATGTTCGTCGCTGGCTGGGAATTTCTTGTCTGTTTAAGAACTCTTGTCTGTTTATTTATCGTGGTGAAGCTGAGTCACCTAACAGAATCGAAGAGAAAGATGTGCCGCGGTAGTTTGGTGTGGTGTACATAGAAAGTCGTGTTGACGCTGGTGGTGTAGAGGCTGCTTGGTAGTAGTCGTAGAAACGTGGTCATCGTGGCTGGACGAAGCTGCTGAAGTGGTCGCTGGCTGCTGCTGCTGTCGTGTGGTACACGGAACAGTCTCTGAGAGAAACTGGACCGAGACAAATTTGTGGGGTATGAGTTGATCTATATATAGCGTTAAGAGGGCTCCAAATGCCTTCAGAATTTTACTCTATCACGTGACCTTATTAGGGGCCGTGATTGGTCAGTTTGCATTCTGGCGGGAAAGGTTCGAAGAAGTTGCCGATTCGAATAATAATCAGTCACGTGATGACAAGGAATGGGTCCTCTACTACGCTCGCATTTATTTATATTTAAATGAGAAGATTGTATGTAATGGCGATAGTAGTTTTGTATCTAATGGCGGTAGGTAGTTTCACTACACACCTAATGGTGTATAACCACTTTCCTACAATGTCATCTAGATAGGCAAAGGTTTTTTGAAGATTGCTTCTTTTTATGAATTCATCCATGACACGCCGGAAAATTGCTGCGGCGTTGGTACAACCAAACAGGAGGCGTTTAAACTCGTACAGTCTCCCTGCTTCGAACGCTGTCAGTTTATAGTCTTTGGGTAGGAGTTCAATCTGGTGAGGTGATAAGTAGCTGTCATATCTATGTTGCCGAAAATCTTGTTTGCTGCTACTTCGTTTAGAAGATCATCGATACGGGGGGAAGGGAGGGTAGGTATCCAGTTGTGTATAGATATTTATAGTATTCGAGTAATCGATCACCAGTCTTTTCTTCCTTCCATTAAATGTCACGAAGCATTGAGCTCGCCAGGGACTACGGCTTTCCTGAATTATGTCCTCTGAAAGTAACTTGTCTATTTTGTGTTTAATAAAATCTGCGTTTCTAGGACAGCGTCCTGAAGTTGTTAAAATTGGTTTGAGCTTAGAGGTCTTTATGCCAGGAGGTAGTTTGTACGCAGTGCATTTTAGGCTTGACATGGTCATGCAAAATGACATAGCTTTGAGCGTGCCCTTGAAGTCAATTGTAACTGCTGAGGGTTGATATCGATTCCGGTGATAACCAGAGCTACAAGGTGGTCAGCCACAAGGTAATTAGCGTTATATGCATTATTTACCAGTTGTAATTTGCTACTGAATTTGCCTTTACTATTCAGTGCTGTGTTGTTGGCCAAGTTAAATTCTTCTGGGCAGGTATGATCGTATTGTAATCCCCAGACTGCAAGAAGAATCGCTTCTATAAATATCCTGTCAGAACCCGTGTCAAGAAGGGTTTGTGTATTGCTGTCCTTAATTTCAAGGGGTACCAGCCAATTTGTACCGTTTGTTACTGCTAAAATAATGGATGATAAGGTTCCATCACTGTTTTCCTTTTTCTGGCTCTGTGATAGCTGCTGTTTTAGGGAAGTTTCATTTGTTTCTTGGTGGCTATTTTGAGAGGCAGACTTTCTCCTAGTGGCCTAAGCAAGTGGAGTTTCTCGCTGGGCATTGATTAAAATTTTTTTTATGAATGTCTCCACCGCACCAAAAGCAGGCTGATTTAGCAGCTGCAAAATGGGGTAGTTGATTGACACCAACTGAGCCTTGCGATAGGTTGCGAGTGTTTTCAATGGCCACCTCTATGGTTTGAGCAAGCTTATAGTGTTTCTAAGCTGTCGTCTGATGACTGGAGAAGCCTTTGTCTGATTGATGGTGATTGAAGCCCAGCCACAAAGACATCACCAATTAGAATTTATCGGTAACGGTCCGCAGTTAGGGCTTGAATTTTACACTGCTTGACCAGCACCTGAAGGCTTCACATAAATTCTTCTATAGACTTGTTTTCCTTTTGTTTTCGAGTTCGTAGCTTATGGCGCATCATTATGTTTGAATCGTTCTTTATGAACTTTGAGTCCAGGCGTTCTATTGCTGCCTCGAAGCTTGCGGATTCTTCGACGATGGGACTAAGAGTACCTCCAGTTTTTACTTTTGCTATGTAGATGTGTAGCATCCATTTCCAGTAAATATAATCTCCCTCAATTAGGTCGTCTGGTAGGGTCCTCTCGAACACTTTAGCATCCATTTAGAATGAAGTTTGGGATCTTTGTGATTTGACGGGCAACACTTGTTTTCTTAACGAAACACTTTCAAACTTGGGACACTGGTAGAATGTGTCATATAAAACAACTTCTTCTCTTAACCTTCTTAACAAAAAATTGTACATCGCAAGTTATTTCATGTTAAAGTTGTCGTATTTCTGTAATTTCAACCAATCACTGACGTCTATTCAGCTGAATACAGTTAGTGCTGTTCGGCGTCAAGTGTGTTATTCCCTGTTTAATTATATCATTATTCCCTAGTAAGGGTTTAGGGTTAAGGTTCGGGTATTAGGGTTGGGGTTCGGGTTTTGGGGTTAGGGTTAGGGTTAGAGTTAAGGTTATGGCAAAAATAATCATAACCCTAACCGTAATCCTAAAACTAACCCTAACTCTAAAACCCGAACCTTAACCCTAAAACCAGTACAAACGCACGAACGATGTCATAAATAAGAGTAACACGGGTAGTTGTTGACAAACAACGGGACTAATTTTATTCAAGGGAAAAGATCCCATGACACCGTTACGGCATTAATTGTTTTCACCTCAATAGACGTCGGTGATTGGTTGAAATTACCGAAATACGACAATTTTTTACATAAAATAACTTCGAATACAAAATTTTTTATCTGTTCTATACCACAAAATATACAAGTATTCGAAGTTTGAAAGTGTTTCGGTACCAAAAACACTACATAAAAAATGTTGCCCGTCAAATCACAAAGATCCGAAGTTTGAATAAAATTTGTCATAAACCGGTTTAAAGAGAGCTTTTATTCAAACTTTATTTCTGCTCGCCGTGTAATCTGTTTATCACTGCTGTCCAACGATTAAGACACGTTATTTTAAATCAAGTAAAGTATCCATCTATCAACGTCATTCGACACTATGCCGCATTTTCGTACTCAGTACAAAATAAGATATCTATATTTTTATCTATTATTTACTATTGTAGAAAGAACTTAATGATAGGATATCATAATTCATAACACTGATATACAACAGGACAAGTTGGAATGTTGATTAGATGACGGTTCGACAAGGAATCGTCGGCTCCTCGTTTCAGAGCATTTCTTCATTTGTACTTCCTTATTTATGCCGATACCTCTGATGGCTGACAAGACCGATTTTTGCGTAGAACAATAGTCCACAGACGTCATCACATCAAATGGTCGGTAGAGCCTTTGGCCGGAGTTGGTTGGTCTTTCGTTGGAACGATAAGAATTATATGAGCAACTCTTGCACACTCGATGTTGTTTAACATAAGGGAAATAACTCTACTAATCAAATCAAATCTATATATAAGAATACCTACTTATCTACCTTCTGCTGCAAACTATGGAACACAATCAGAACCATAATCTATTAAAGTAACAACTATATTCATCATCGTCCTCGTTTGATATCCGTCATCCACATCGGTTAACATCCACCTTTACATCCGTTGACACGATCCGACAGTCTACGGACTGCATTGTACTCCAATGTCTGTTTTAGTAAAGTTTCTATGGCTATGCCCTTTCTAAGAGAGTATGCTGGATGATTTTTTTTTCTTGACACAAACACTAGTGAAGTTAGCATACAGTTCACAAGACTAAGATCGCATCTGACTAAGAGGAGCTACAATAAAGAAGGGAGAACTTTATACAAAGATATGAGAGGTTAAGGTAAAAAAAAAATAATAAGTGGCCAAGACAGAACAGGTTTCTTGCTATAAAGGAGCTACATGGCTACTCAGATTACATAAGAATTGGTGGAAGTAATCAAGGTGAAGTTGGAAAGAGAGCTGAGAGATTAAACTGTGATGAAGTGTTAGAGTGAATCCTCAAGATACAATATGATCAGAAGAGTGCAAGGTCAGAGAAATGGCAAGTATATATAAGTAGAGGCTACAAGAGTGTGCAAGGGGAGTCAGGGAAGTTAGAGATAGGGAATGGATGAGGGGAAGAATATAATGAATGAAGAACAATGATGGAGGGTTGGTTGATGACAAGTATTAGAAAAGAAAATAAGGAATGAGTGATCACTGTGACAATAAGTTGAGTTGAGGGATAGGTGTAGTGCATGGGGAGAGTGAAAGATGATTTGATAGCACAGAAGGTTGATTAACATAAAATGTGAGCAGAGAGAGAAAATTTTAAGAAAAAAAGATGGATGACAAGTGAAATGGTTCTAGGTGGTGAGAAAGATGAATGGTATTGCAGAAAAGATAAAATATGCAGTTCTGCTCTTATTTAATTACAGTAGCAGAATTAGGCAGGTAGGCAGTAGTGGGGGCAGTGAGGAAATGGGTGGTGAGGAAGGCTTGGGAAGTATATACATACATTCATGTGTGTGTGTATGAATGTATGTATATGTGTGTAGATAGATAGATAAGTTTCTTTATTAGCCACACAGGGCCGAACACAGAGGGGACAAAATACAATGTAGAGCTTTTCTTTTCAAAAATAGAAAAAAAGGAGAAAAATAAAATTTCGATCAAAAGGGAAAGTAAAACAAAAAAAAAACAATCAAAAGGGATCATGTATTACAGAAAAGTTTTAAAAGTGTAAAAAGCAAGATTAGGTTTATCCGTGGAAAGAACAGCCTATGGAAAAGACCATGGTAACCTCAGGCAGGGAGGGAATAAACACATGAGAGCAAAGTGCTCTCTCTCTTTTTTTCTGATTTACAGAATCATGCTCAAAGTGGTTTCGTCACTCACATGTACCATCTTTGCTACATTCACCCACCTTTTATTGAAACTTTCATGAGAAAAAACTTGCCTCTTTATTTTCACCTTCCATTTCAAGTGGTACTTGAAAAAGTTGATGAGTGATTGGCCAGAGTAGTAAGTGTTTGTCTCTAAACCTTTCGCTCAAGTCCACCGCACACATTCATTCACCATGGCCACCAGTACGATGAAGACAGCCTTGCCTTCCCGTTTAAGGGAAGGTGGTGGAGCAATTTTCAAGACTGACTTGGCCAACAGGCGGATTTGTCCCACATGTAATAGCAGCTGTTCAGCATAAGCCCACAGGTTCGAAATGGTTGGACACTGCACGAGTGCATGCAGAACGGTTTCGTCTCTCTGACCGCATCTTGGGTAAGTCAGTCTGGAGTGTCTTGAACCATGCCTGTAGAGCTTATCTCAAATGGGTAATGCTTCTTGATAGCACTGCCAGGCCAGGGATCTCTGGTGATTGTCCATAGGTCCTGGCCTGAAAGTTGTCCTGAACAGGCAGGTCAGGTGTTCCTCGTCGACGCCCAGATTCTGCCTGAGATCGTCGTCGCACCTCTCCTCCACTAATCCTCTATAGAATGCCTTTTTGGAATTGATGTCGAATGAGTTTGGTCCCGGATGGCAGAGTTGCTTCAGAGCAACGCAGCACTTAAGGTGCCATTTGCCAAGCCTTAGTCTCTGTTTAATCCATGACTGCAGTTCAGCCAAAGAGACGAGGTACCGGAAATTGCGCTGCATAAACGGCGACCACACCTGTTCACTGTCGTCTATGCAGTGTTGGAGATGTCGCAGTCTCAGCGCATGTCTGTGCATCATCAATCATGGCATGCCTAGCCCACCATTTAGCAGGTGTTGACAGCAAATGGATCACTTAACCATAGGAACGCTTCCCTTCCACAAAAAGTGGAAGAGTATGCATTCCAGTTTGGTGATGGTAGGGTCAGGACAAAGCACAACGGTCAGATGGTAATCGATGACAGATGCGATGTACGCATTCACCACCTCCACCCGACCTTTTAGGGATAGCTTCCTCTCGGCCTATTGCTGGGTAAGAGTGGCCACCCTAGTCGTTATCTCACCCCAGTTCTTCTCCATTTGGAGGTCCAGACCAAACCAAACTCCGAGCAATTTAACCCGTCCGTCGGTCCAGCATCCCATGATGGAGATGCTGCTGGACAGTATAGGCTTGCTTCTCCAGGTGCTCATCCACAAGCCCACTGACTTTTACTGGTTAATTTTTGGTCTCGTTACCGCTTCGTATTCTTTTAGAGTCTCGCTGATCAGGTCAATATACCTGTGCCTCGACGCTATGACAGTGACGTCGTCCGCGTATGCAAACATGCTCCTCCCACATCCCAGCTCTTGCGGGATGCCCCTCAGTGTTGCCAGCTTTCGCAGTAGTGGTTCAGGAGTTAATACGTACAGAAGCGACGGGAGGGGGCATCCATGACGAACCGAACGCGTGATGTTCGGTCTGGATAGATGGTCTGGACAGATGATCGTTTATGTGAACTATCGAGTAGATGCTGCTGTATAAGGCAGCGATCCAACCGCAGAAGATGGGACCGAAACCAGCCGATCTAAGGACAGCCTCCAAGTAGTGATGGTCTAACCTATCGAAAGCTTTTGATTGATCCAAATTGATCAGCGCCCCACCCATGTCAGGTCCCTTAACTACCCTGTCTATGATGTAGCACATCAGATGGAGGTTGTCATGGATATTCCTACCCAGCACGGTGAATGTTTGCACCTTGTCGACCAGTTTCTCGATGACAAGCGCCAACCTCTCGGCTAACATCTTGGCCAAAATCTTCAAGCTTGCGTTAAGCAGAGTGATGGGCCTGACGTTATCTATGACGTTCCCCTCGTTTGGATCTTTCCTTAGTAGTTCCACCACTCCTCACTTTACAGAGACGGGGATACTTCTGTTTTGCTGCCAGTTGCAGTAGACAGCTGCCAAGATGCCTCCAAATAAGTCTGGCATATGAAAATAAAGTTCATAGGGAAGATCATCCAAACCTGTCTCCTGTGCAGCCTGCCATCGCATCCCATACGTCCATGGCTGTAATGGGTTTTTCACAACACTCCATCTCTCTTGCTGAGAGTTGTGGCAGGCTATGCAGGTAGGCACTGAAGTCCACTCTGCGTTCTGACCCACAAGTTGTCCTGAACAGTCGGGCAAAGTGTTGTTGAAAGGCCTCACACATCCTTTCAAGCTTGAGTAATTTGCGCCCCTATTCATCTGTCAGGGATCTAATGGTGGCTTTGTTGCCTCGTTGCGCCTCCACTACTTGGACCTCTCAGGCGGCTTCAACTCCTTTGTTCCTCAGAGCACGCATCCTTCGTGTTTGGCGTTGAAGTGTTGGTCGAGGGCCAGCCTCACCGCCAGTACATTGGACGTGATGCCAGTTCTAAGTGCCTCTTCCAACTTCTTAACTAAGTCTCCCTCTATTCCATTTCGGTCTAATGCTAGGGCCTTACTGTACCTAACAAATTCTGCTTTAATTGCTTTCTTTAGGGCATACCACCATCTATTGTTTATGATGGCACCCATCAATGCTCTCTTAACTAATGTGCTAATCCAGTCCCTGTAAGCCTGGTGTGCCGTGAATGATGCGTTCAACTTCCAGTAACTGGGACCCTGCCTATGTGTCTTATCAAAGTCAAATGTACAGGTCGCAAATTTGTGATCTGTGTAGCTGACCATATGGAATTGTGGACAACCTACACTATCCTTATCCACTGTCCTACAGAATACTCTATCTAAATACGATCTGGACGACCTGATGCGGTTGCTCCATGTCCACATTGGCACATTCGGGTGGTCCAGTTGGTATCTGTCAGATAATTGGAAACGTCTGAGCAGGTCTTTGAGGCATTTACATCCCCTCCTGTTACTATCTCTGCCCACGTAGTCTAGATGCATGTTCAGGGTAGCATTCCAGTCCTCCACTAAAAGTAAAGGTCAAGACATTCCCAGGAAAACATCTAGATGTCGAAGGAAATCTGGCCAACCTGTTAAGGATGGTGCATAAACTGTTATCAGTCGAAAAGCACACTTCTTACTGCCATCGAGATCTAAGACGACCAGCCTAACCTCCGGGTCTAGGAAAATTGCTCTTACGTTGAGGTCCAGACTCTTCCGAAGAAGCACCACGGTGCCACCACCACCCATTCTCGGAAGACAGAGAAAAATGAATGTCATAATGTCCACTGAACATGTGCTGGAGGGCCTGCGGGTTGTGGAGTCTGGTCTCGCTGATGGCTATGATATGCAGATTCTGTGACTTGATGTCAAGATAGATAGATAGATAGATAGATATTTAGTAGAAAGTGGGTTATACATCTTTAGATGTATACCTGACTTTCCTACTATAAAATTAAAGAATATAACGGAACGCTGAACTCCAGACTATCAACCTAAACAACACTTTATTTAGGTGGTAAATATATACATCTTTAGTTCTTGTTGTTACAGCTTCTGTGTGTGTGAGCATAGTTGTTGGGACGTGGGTATGTAGTTGCAAGCGAGCTGTCGAGTGTAAGTCCGAAAGATGTAGAGAGACAGCTTAACACGTCCAATGCTCATGGTCGGCCGACCGTAAAAGAGATAGAATTAAGCGGGAACGCTTGCTTGTTTAATTCCACGCATGCGTGAGACTACGCATGCGTGAGACTACGCATGCGTGAGACTACGCATGCGCACGGCGTTACTACAGATAGATAGATAGATAGATAGATAACTTTCTTTATTAGCCACACAGGGCTGCACACAGATGGGACAAATACAATGTAGAGTTTTTCTTTTCGACGGCGCGAAAACAAACTAAAAAAAAAAGACAAAAGTAGGGACAACAATCAAAAGGAATCGAAATCGTTTCGGATATATACAAACAAAATCAAAATAATACATAAAGATCCCAAGGCTTGAAACGCTAGGAGAAAAAAAGAATAATTCATGAACGCGCGCACACACGAAATCAACTACAGTAATGAAAAATACAAATGAAGCAAAGACAAGTATTACAGACTTAAAAGTGAACGCTGTCAACATCACAGATACTGCAACCACGACTGTTAACAGCCCTGTCACCACCATCCCCACCAAGACTACCACTGCTACCAGCAACACCAGCAACAACAGCAATACCGTCGCAAAGCCATCAAACTGTTTGAAAGAAAAAAACCATCACTACCAATAAAATTTCACCTTCTACTGCAAAACCAGACATCTCTGCCACCAACACTCCCACCGAAAACAAATCCAATTTTGCAGAAGCATTGAAACGAAAAAAGACACTTCTACATTTCACACCAGAACAAATTAAACAAACTATCAGTGTTACGAAAACTTTTTCCTTCCTGTTTAAAGGAAGGTGGCAGAACAATATTCACGATAGACTCGGCTGATAAGCGGGCTTGTCCTACACACGACAACTGCCGTTCGACGAAGGTCCACAGCTCTGAAATATCTGGACACTGCACGAGTGCGTGCAGAACGGTTTCGTCGCTCTGACTGCATCTCGGGCAGGTCGGTCTGGTGGCTTTCGAACCGTGTCTGTAGATCTTCTCTCGTACTGGTAGTGCGTCCCGATAGCATTGCCAAGCCAGGGATCTCTGGAAGTTATCCATAGGCCCCCGGCCCGAAAGTCATCCTGAAAAGATGGGTTAGGAATTTCTCATCGACAACCAGGTTTGCCCCGTGAGTGTCGTTGGACCGCCCCTCCACTAGTCCTCTATAAAACGCATTGGTCGTTTGGAAGTTGCACAAGTTTGATCCCGGACGGCAGAGCTGCTGTAGAGCTTGGCGACACTCGCGGTGCCAATTGCCCAGTTTCAGTCTCTTTTTGATCCATGTTTGCAGTTCGGTGAGTGAGACGAGCTGCGGGAAGGTGAGCCTCACAAACAGCGCCACACCTGTTCACCGTCGTCAATGAAGTTCCAGAGATGCCGCAGTCTCAGCACATGTCTGCGCATCATTAACCACGGCATCCCCAGTCCTCCATTTAAGGGATGTTGACAGCAAATGGATCGCCTCACCATCGGAACGCTACCCTTCCACAGAAAGCAGAAGAGTATGTGTTCTAGTTTCATGATGGTGGCATTGGGACAAGGCACAATGGTCAGGCGGTAATCGATGACTTATGCGATATACGCATTAGCCACCTCCGCCCGACCTTTTAGAGATAGCTTTTTCTTGGCCCATGTTTGGCTGAGTGTGACCACTCTACTGGTGATCTCGTCCCAGTTCTTATCCATTTGGAGGTCTGGACTGAACCAGACCCCGAGCAGTTTAACAGGTCCGTCCGTCCAGCACCCCACTACGGAGTCACTGTTGGACGGTATGGGCTTGCTTCTCCAGGTGCCGAATAGCAAACCCACAGACTTTTCCGGGTTAATTTTTGCTCCTGTCACCGTTTCGTATTCTTTAAGTGTCTTGCCTAGCATCTCGATGTGCTTTTGGCTCGACACTA
Source organism: Octopus bimaculoides (assembly GCF_046866305.1). Lineage (NCBI taxonomy): Eukaryota > Metazoa > Mollusca > Cephalopoda > Octopoda > Octopodidae > Octopus > Octopus bimaculoides. Next base: position 95,688,931 of record NC_142931.1, on the reverse strand, counting down.
TGACGGTGACATCGTCCGCATATGCCGACGCGCTTGTCCTGCAACCCAGCTCCCGTAGGATACCCCTCAGTGTCGCCAGCTCCCGCAGTAGTTGCTCGAGCGTCAATACATACAGAAGCACTGACAGGGGACATCCTTGACGGACCAAACGCGTGATGTCGAACGGTTTTGACAGGTGACCATTTACCTGAATTACCGATTGGATGCCGCTATACAAGGCAGCGATCCAACTGCGGAAGATGGTACCAAAGCTAGCCGCCCTGAGGACGGCCACCAGGTATCAATGGTCGACCCTATCGAAGGCTTTAGATTGATCTAAATTGATCAACGCCCCACCCATGCCAGGATCCTTAACTACCCTGTCCATGATGTAGCACATGAGGTGGAGGTTGTCATAGATGCTTTTTCCTGGCACGGCGCATGTTTGCGCCTTGTCGACCAGTTTATTGATGACAAGCGCCAACCTCTCGGTTATTACTTTTCAAATCTGCATTGAGCAGAGTCATGTGCCTGAAATTATCTATAAAATTCCCCTTGCTTGGGTCTTTCTTCAGCAATGTCACTGCACCTCGGCTCACAAAACCGGGAATTCTCCCGTTTTGTTGCCAGTTGCAGTAGACTGATGCCAGGAGGTCGCCAAACAAACCTGGCATTTGACAATACAGCTCGTAGGGTAGACCATCTAATCCAGGTGACTTATCCCTCGCGCAGCCCTCCATCGCATCCCTTCAGCAGCTGTGATGGGACCCTCACAATACTCTGCTTCTCTTGCCGAGAGCTGCGGCAGGCCGGTCAAGTAGGCACTGAAGTCCATCCTGCGTTCCAACCCAGCACTCATACCAAACAGTCGAGCAAAGTGCTGTTGAAAGGCCTCACACATTCTTTCGGGTTCGAGTAAATTGCATCCCTGTTGATCTATTAGAGACTGAATGGTGGCTTTGTTACCGCGTTGTGCCTCCACTACCCGGGCTTCTCGCGCAGCTTCGATCCCTTCGTTCTTTAAGGCACGCATTTTAGCTCTGACGACGCAACCATCGTGTTTGGTGTTGAGGTGTTGGTTGAGGGCCATCCTCGGAGTCAACACATTGGTTACGCTGCTAGTTGTAAGTGCCTCTTCTAGTTTCTTAACTAAGTCTCCCTCTACTCTATTTCGATCTATCGCAAATTCTTTGCTAAACCTAATCGATTCCAATTTAATTGCCATTTTTAGGGCAAACCACCAGCAGTTGTTAACAATAGCTCCTGTTAACGTCCTCTCAATTAACTCGCTAATCCAGTTCCTGTAAACCTGCCGCGCTAAGAGCGAAGCGTTCAGTTTCCAGTAACCGTGACCCTGCCTATATATCTTATCTAAGTTGAGCGTACACGTCACAAATTTGTGATCTGTGTAGCTGACTATTTTAAATTGTGGACATCGTACTCTATCCGCTGTCCTACATAGAACTCTATCTAGGATCGATCTCGACGATCCGACGTGGTTTGTCCAAGTCCACGTTGGCATGTTCGGATGGTCGAGTCGGAACCTGTTAGACAAATGGAAACGTCTGAGCAGGTCTTTGAGGCACTTACATCCTCTTCTATTCCTATCCATTCCCACATAGTCTAGATGCGTGTCCAAGGTAGCGTTCCAGTCCCCTACTAACAGTAAAGGTCAAGACGTTCCCAGGAAAAACTCTAGACGTCTAAAGAAATCCGCCCGACCCGTTAAGGACGGTGCATACACTGCCATCAGAAGGAAAGCACACCCATTTCTGCCATCAACGTCCAAGATAACCAGCCTACCCTCCGGGTCTAGGAATATTGGCCTTATTTTAGGCTTAGACTCTTCCGGAAAAGCACCGCGATACCACCCATGTTTGGCAGACAGGGAGAAAAATAAATGTCGAATTGTCCGCTAAACATGGACGCGAGGGTTACTGAGCCTGGTTTCACTGATAGCTATGATTTCTACATTCTGTGACTTGATGTCATTTAGAAGATAACCTTGTTTCCAAGCTGACGCCAAGCCACGTACATTTACACCACCTAATTTAAACATAATTTTGTCGAAAATGTAAAGAGACGAGAGAAATGGCTACTTACTCATTTCGAAAGTTTTACACTCCTCCTTTGAAGTGTCTTGGAGAAGGTCTTTAAATAATTTTTTAGATAGGAATTTTTGGAACCCTCCTGCCGCATTTGGATAGAGGGATTTGAGTTTGTGGTACTGTGTTTGTGTTGTGTAATATTTTAATATGTTCTGGTGGTGTTGTTCATGGGTGATTGTTATTTTTGAAGTCATCTTCACATATGTTTGTGTGAGATGCAAGATAGTTCATTAGTTTTGTGTCTTTTGTGTTTATAGCAGAGAGCATTGTATGCGTTTTTGTGGTGTTGGTGCTGGTTTGGCTTTCAGGGGTTGTGTACTTCCCTGCTTTGCTTGTTTGATTTTGTCTTGTTTTTTTTAATTTTTTTTCTTTTACCCCCTGTGGCATCTACCTGAAGGGATTTGTCTGTCTTCCTACTTATCAAGACTTTGGTTTTTGTTAGATTGACTCTAAGGCCCTTTGATTTTAGACCTTGCTTCCACACCTGAAACTTCTCCTCTAGTTCTGATAGTGACTCAGCAATTAGAGCAAGATGGTCAGCATAGAGGAGCTCCCAGGGACATCCTGTCTTGAATTCCTCTGTTATTGCCTGGAGGACTATGATGAATAAGAGGGGGATGAGGACTGAACCTCGGTGGACCCCTACCCCTACCTGGAATTCTTCACTGTACTTATTGCCAACCTTCATCTTACTGACAGCATCTCTGAACATGGCTTGTACAGCTCTCACTAACCACCCATCTATTCCTAGTTTCCATATTGACCACCAGATAAGGGATTGGAGGACCTTGTCAAAGGCCTTTTCCATGTCAACGAAAGCCAGGTACAGAGGTTTATCTTCAGCTAGGTATTTCTCCTGCAGCTGTCTTACCAGAAATATAGCATCAGTGGTGCTTTTCTCTGGCACAAACCCAAACTTCATCTCGTCTAAACTCTCTCCCTAATTAGTTGGGCTATGACCCTCTCTGTGACTTACATTGCCTGATACAACAACTTGAAACCTCTGTAATTATTTGTATCTAATGCATCACCTTTACTTTTGTAGCAGTTGACTATGGTGCTGCTACATCAGTCATTGGATATGACTCCTTCGTGTATCACCTGGTTAACAATATAGGTGACTAGGCTATAGCCAACACTACCAGATATTTTGAGCATCTCTGCGGTGATTCCTGATGGGCCGCGGGCTTTCCCTGTCTTCATACCCTTAATTGCTTTATTTACCAAGGTACTGTCAATTTGGATAGCTGCTCCCTGTGTTGGGTTGACATTTGGCAGGCTCTTTCTCCCATTCATTCTTTTCATTTAGCAACCTTTCCAAATTCTCATTAATTCATTAAATTAGTACTTTTCTTCCTTTTCACTGGATCCTTTTCACTGTATAACATAAACAGAGAGTGGTACAGGTGTTATTAAGTGCAACAACATGGTCATTCAACCTGTTAGAAATAGCAACCAGATTACCTTCAAATCACTACCTACTGTCTCTTAGAAAAGACGCTTTTGATGATGTATTTCTAGATGTACTGTATCAGAAATACATAATGGCTGGTCATGCTGAGACATCTTTGATTGTAGGTCTGCTAGCTCAGGAGTGGTTTGGGGCTAAATAATCAGATATGTTTTATGTATAAAGTAACATATATATTTATGTACCACATATTATACTCAAATTAAACGAATGTAGTGGTCAAGCACATTTAGAGCTTTTGAGCATTATACTTGTATTGTGAAACATTATGCTGACAAATGGAATACTATTAGTGATACTAAAATCACTTTTTACAATGCCAATTTTCCTTCCAAAATGTTGCTTTGATTTTGAAAAAAATGTAATTGAAATGAAATAACAGTCCTAAATGATAATTATAAAATAAAAATTAAAAATCAGTAATGGCCTTTCCCCCATAAAAACCAACAACCACCTCAATGTGGTATTGGGGTGAACCAGAAATTGGGCTAATGATGGCGATGGCACTTGAATAACAATCTAAATAATAAATGATCTATACTATAAATTGCAGTGTTCTTGATTGCTTGCTTGATTGATTGATTGATTGAGTGTCGGCAGATTCACTCGAGAACGGTGCAGTGGAATCGCGTGAAATTCAGCACAGAGCGGCAGCATGGTCCGCTCATGTTCAGATTTTTATTGCCCTCCAACTCCCATGGTTACCGAGATAATCGATTATTACTTTTTAAGATAGGAATATCCCATTCAAAGTGGGGGGGGGCAATTTTGTTGCCTTTCCCATGCGCGAAATTTTACGAAAAACCAGCACAAGAAAGATTATTTTTTTCCAAGTAATATGGCTGGGTTTGTTTTTCGAAAATTTTAATCAGAGGCACAGAAAAAAAATAATTTCAATTTTTTGTGCATTAAAAAAAAAAAGCTATAGCTTATGCTCTTTCTAATTACTATGTTTTTTTAAACTTCAGTTACAAATGTCTTCAAAAGTCGACATACAAACAGCTTTTCCATATTGAGACAAACGGACTCTGCACAATTGTATCCATCCGGGAACGCATTTTCAATAATTGAAATTCACAATTCTAATCAGTGTACATGAATGTCCAACCTATGATTGATCTTGAACAGTTTTGATTAGCATTCTTGTGTCGCCAATACAACAACCGCACTACCATATATTTTTCTTTTAAGGCGAGGTTATACCACAAATAAGGTTCCGTGACTACATGGGGCTATGGGTACACACATGAAGTTAGTTTTACAATATCGACCCACAAAATCCTTAGCATCGTATTGTTTTGGGGTTGTTCTTACTTTTTTTTGTTTTGGGAATTTTTAAATTTTTTTTATTTTTAGTTCTTTTTATTATTCAAAATATATATAGGAAATAGCCTTTAACCAAATCCACCACACTGCCCGAGTGAAACTGGGAAAAACAGCTAGTATAATATAATCTTAAAAAACAAGAAATTCAAATGGAAAAAAATTCCTGTTTTACAGAAAAAGGGTTCAACAAAATGTTCAAGCTTTAAATTTTTCTTAAAAAAATTGTTGTTTTACAGAAAATGGTTTAATAAAATGTTGAGCTTTCAAAAGTTAGAAACTAGAATTTAAAAATTATTTTAATTTTAATTGGCATTTTGTTGCACTTTTTGAAATGCTCATCTCATTAGCAAACAAATCTTATTTTTAAAGTGGTGGGGAATACCACCACTTCAATCCCTTTTTATTAACAAATGAAGATTAACTATATCATTTTCTTTAGAAGCACAAATAGAAAAATTTGATGGGGGATTAAGGACGGAAGGAGACAAATAATGGAATGGAGGAGAGGAGAGAAAATGGAGGGGAGGGGGAGAGGAGTAACAAGAAACAAAGATAGATCCAGGAAGAAGGATAATGAGCTATTGGATGAAGAAAGATGGAAGGAGTTGAATGCTGGAATGAAGAAGAGAAAAGGAAAAGAAGAGACAGAGAAGAAGCATGAAAGCAAGATAGGTTTGGGAAGAAGGATGATGACCTAGATGAAGAGAAAGGATTGAAAAATGGAATGGCGGAGAGAAAAGGAAAAGAAAGAAGAGGAAGAGTTTATTAAAACTATTTTTTTTTTTCAGAAAGTGTGACAAAATGCCAATTAAATTTTTTTTATTTTTTCAATTATTGTTTCTAACTTTTGAAGGCTTAACATTTTATTAAAACTTTTTCTGTAAAGCGATAATTTTTTTTTGACAAAAATTTAAAGTCTGAACAATTTTTTCCATTTAAATAAATATATTCTCTTTGTTTAATCATTGTTGTATAGAAATCGTTTCTTTGAATTGATAAACAGGAAAAAACAGTGAAGTTTGGTTGGTGATGCCCCGCACATCTCTCTATGTTTGCCTAATGGTATTTGTCTATACCTTGGGAAATAGATTTCTTCTTTATGCAGTGTTATTTTCTTTTTGAAGGATATCCTTGTTTGAGCAATATAGTTGTATCCACATCCTGAACAAGATATCACATGTATTAAATTTTTGGATGCACAAGTAAATCCTGTCTTAATGAATTGCTGTCCTTCTTTGAAGTAGAATTCTGAACCTTCCAGTAGGTTGGAGTATGTACCACAGTATATTCTATTCAGTATTGTGGAGGTTTGAGTAGATTTTTTATCCATGTATAGTATTATTCAGGAAATTCAGACCATGGTCATAAAAGTCATCAAGTGTTTTAGGTGGAATATAATTGTTTTTCATTTTTGTATTTGGTTTGCAAGATTCTTTATGAGAACTCATGTGTTGAATCATATTTTATTGTGTCTGGGAAGAGTCATTCTCTTTTAGTGCCTTATTATTTAACACACTCACCAGTTCGATTTTCATTCATTTAGTTATTTTGAAGAACCACATAGCAAAGTTTAACAGGAAACTATACATGCAGGTTCAAGGTGCAGCCATTGGTGTCAGTGTGGCTGGAAATGTGGCCAGACTCTTCATGACCTGGTGGGACAGAAAACTTAAACAATCCTTAGCAGAACAATCCACAACTGTTTTGCTTTACTGTAGGTATGTAGATGACATTAATATTCTAAGGACAAACTCTTGTAACTGTAATGCAGAAACCGAGAGGAGCATAATGGAGAGTATCCAGCACGTAGCTAACTCCATCCACCAAAGTATCAAGATTACTTCACTAGACACCCTAACAATAGACTCCCTGTCCTTGATACTGAACTTTGGTTAGAGACTGTGAACAAAAGAGTGAAGCTCTTCCACTCCTATTTCATGAGACCCATAGCTTCTAAATATGTTGCTCACAAGAACTCAGCTTTGTCACACATGAAAATCAACATACTGATAGCAGACTTAGGATAATGAACAAAGTGTCCCCACTATGCAAACTCTATGAAATAAAGAAACATGTACAGAACTTCATGCACTGCATGCAATTCTCTGGATATGATCAGAAAGATATTGTTTGGGTATACAGGGGAGCTAGAAAGAAGTTAGCTAGCATTATATGTAATGAAACCAATGGTACTTGCCCTAGATATAGAAGTAAAGACTGGAATAGGATACGAAGAGTTTGTGACAAAGGAAACGGTGAAAAATATTAAGGAGTGACGTTTGTAGTGGCCACAGCTCATGGAGAACTAGCCCGAAGATTTTGGAAAGCTCTGAAGGAGGGCAAACTCGACATTAAGGTCATTGAAAAGCCAGGGAGCTCCATCAGATCACAACTATGTAGGACACACCCCTTTGAGAATGCCACATGCACCAATGACAACTGCATGGTATGTAAGATTAACCCTGGCATTAACTGTAAAACTAGAAATGTAGTCTACAGCATAAGGTGCATAGAGGGGGGCTTGTAAAGACATACATAGGTGAGACATCTAGAAGCATTGCAGAGAGACAATATGATGACAAAAACAGTCCTCCACACTTTACCAGCATGCCAAAGACCAACATGGAGGCACACTGGGTCAACTTGACATCCACATTTTATCCAAGCACCCGAAGGATCCAACACTCAGACATATAGAGGAGTACGTCCTCATAAATGAAACATCCCCAGTACTAAATAGGAAATATATGTAGAAGGTAGTCATACCCCAATACCCACAGTTTAAATATACACAAGCAGAGTTGTTAGTGAGCTGTTATGTAGATGTGTGTGTGTGTATGTGTGTCTATAGGTAAATGGATATATAAATAAACAGATAGATAAATAGATAGATAGACACATAAGTAATACGGACAGACAAGCACACATACATACACAAATGAAGACTGAAAACATGACCATATACACACATGCACACTTCACACACACACAAGGACACATATGGAGACACACATCCATACATAATAGACGCACGTACATGGTCACACAAACCCATACACATCGACACATTCAAAACATGCACACACAAGGAGACAGAGTTACACACCCAAATACACACACACATATACACACACACACACACAAACATGAACACACAAGCACATAAATATGCAGAATACATACATACAAACATACACATACGCATACATATATATGCACACACACATACATGCATACACATACATACATACATACATACATGCATGCATACATCCATATATATATATACATACATTCATATCTGTATACACATGCACACACATGCACACAAACAAACAAATAAAATGAATGCAGCTCTGATAACGGACAGCTCTGATAATGGACAGAGTCAATGACTATTGAAAAGGTTGCAAGATGAAACAAAAGTTTTAGAAAAAATAAGTTACTAAATTAGTGGAAAATGAACCAGTGAGTGTGTTAAATAATAAGGCACTAAAAGAGAATGACTCTCCCTAGACAGAATAAAATAATTGCTTTTGTTTTTGACCAGTGATTCATCATCATTATTATAATCAAGTAGTGCATCTGTAAGTCACAGTTTTTGGCAAAATTCTGTAATATTGTCTTCAATTTCATTTTGATTCAATCTGTGAGGAGTTGGGGTAAATTTTAGACCTTTCTCTAGCATGTTGATTTTTGTTAAGAAAGTTTTCTTTGCTAAGTTTATTACTTGGGGTTTTCCTGTATGTTTTGTTTCAATGTATGACCCTGTTCCTCTGGAACAGGTCTAAAAACGTTTGTTTTAATTACATTGTTGTGAATTGTCAGTGTTACTAATTATATTTGAATTGTGAGGAGGCTGGTTTTTGCTGTCTGAGCATATTGGTTGTAATTACATGGTCTGAGTTGAGGGTTAAATGTATTCCCTGGAGTGTTTCTCATTGCTGGAGGAAAATTGATACACCTAACTCTGAGGTGGTTCCTTTTAATTTTGGAGCTGTCCCTATTTCTGGTTTGAAAACAATTTACTTCCCAGTGTAAGGTTAATTTTGTGTGGTTGTGTTCTTTTAGATATCTACAGTTTGATTAACTGGTTGTTTAGTCATTGTTGTATTGGGTTTCTTTCTGGGTTTCTTCAGAAAAGGGTTATTGGAATTGTATTCTCTTTTGAACTGGGTTTCATAATTTAAAAAAATTTAGCAAATATACATTTTTTCTCTCTCTCTGTATTTTTCCTTCTCTCTCTGTTTTTTTCCTCTTAATACTTTCTGTCAAAGAGCATAGGCTCGAAATGTAAAAAACTTTTCCATTCTTCCCGAACTTTGAGAAGCATCAGTTGTGGTGTGCAAGAGAGACGATTGCGCTGGTATGGTCATGTGGCGAGAATGGATGAGGATAGCTGTGTGAAAAAGTGCCACACCCTAGCAGTTGAGGGAATCTGTGGAAGAGGTAAGCCCAGGAAGACCTGGGATGAGGTGGTGAGGCACGACCTTCGAACACTGAGCCTCACCGAGGTGCTGACTTCTGACCGAGACCTTTGGAAATATGCTGTGCATGAGAAGACCTGGCAAGCCAAGTGAGACCTAAATCCAAGGCCTCTGCCAGGGGTGTAGCCAGCCCACTTATGCGCACCTTTCCTTCATTGGACACTAAACTCTGCTTGCGAAGACCTGTTGAGGCAAGTGAAATCAAAATCGAACTAAATTCGACGACTGGCACCCATGCCAATGTTGTCTCTTTCATTGGACACGAAACTCGGCTTGCGAAGACCTGTTGGGACAAGCGAAAGCGAAATCGTAATGGCACATGTGCCCAGCGTCGCCTTCCTGGCACTTGTGCCGGTGGCACGTGTAAAGACATTCGAGCGAGATCGTTGCCAGTGCCACTGGACTGGCTCCTGTGCAGGTGGCATGTAAAATACACCATTTTGAGTGTGGCCGTTGCCAGTACCGCCTGACTGGCCTTTGTGCCAGTGGCACGTAAAAGCACCCACTACAGTCTCGGAGTGGTTGGCGTTAGGAAGGGCATCCAGCTGTAGAAACTCTGTCAAATCAGATTGGAGCCTGGTGTAGCCATCTGGTTCACCTGTCCTCAGTCAAATCGTCCAACCCATGCTAGCATGTAAAGCGGACGTTAAATGATGATGATACGATGTATGTATATAAAAACATAAAATTAATAAGGTTTATATGTACATATATATATATATATATTTCTTTATTGCCCACAGGGGGCTAAACACAGAGGGGACAAACAAGGACACGCAAATGTGTTAAGTCGATTACATCGACCTCAGTGTGTAACTGGTACTTATTTAACCGACCCTGAAAGGATGAAAGGCAAAGTTGACCTTGGCAGAATTTGTACTCAGAATGTAACGGCAGACAAAATACCGCTTAGCATTTTGCCTGGCATGCTAACGATTCTGCCTGCTCGCCAGATATTTAAGACTACTTTTATGCCCTTTTTACCCATCTCTTTTCTGGCCCTTAATTTGGATGATGTATGGGGGTGAGGAAATTGTACTTCATTGACTTGAATACACAATGTACTAAGGTTCTGCACTACTTAGCAGGTGTTAACACACATCTTCTTTTCAAAAGCCCCATAACAACTACCTTCCCATTGTTCCTCTCATGTACTCAATCTCAGGGCCACTACCATCAATGTTGGTACAATGAAAGGAAGAAGTGGAGAGATTATTGAAATGTTGGAGCATTACCATGTCAATGTGCTTGGTGTGCAAAACGTGAGATGGAAAGAGGCCTCTGCTAGATTCCTCATGGGCAAGAAACAGAGGTTTAGATTCTTCTATGTAGGCAGGAGTGATGGAGTGACTGGTATGGGCATACACTTAGTAGAAAAGTGGGTAAATAAAGTAACTGAGGTAGTCAGAGTTATTAAGTTGAAACTTATCATAGTTAGATTAACAGTTACATTTATCTCTGTCTATGCTCTACAGGCTGGGCTGGCTGATAATCAGAAGAACCAATTCTACAAGGTTCTTCTGCAGACTACCTCAACTAGAGATTTAGTTATTGTGGCTGGCAACTTTAATGGACATGTTGGGCAGTATTCCCATGGGTTTCATGGCATGCATGGTGGTTATGGCTTTGGCCCCAGAAATGAGGAGAGAACAAGGCTACTGGAGTTCTGTGATGCAAATGATCTCATGATCTGCAACACTTTTTTTATATATACCCAGGCCTATTCCCTGTTCTTTAGGAGCGGGTAGTCACAAAAAGACACACACTAGGCATTCCATTCATTTTTCAGCTCAAAGAGGTGAGCCCCTTTCTATGTTCGGGTCAAGGCATAGAATGCAACCCCTAATATAAGCAGCAGGGCCTGACAGCATATGCTGGTTTAACCCCGCTGTATCATGCTGGGTCTGCACCCCTTTGAGCAACATCAAATTCACTCATCCATCCACAAACACTCTCCAAGCTTTCCTATCATTTATAAACTCTCTTGCCTCTCATTCCAACACCTCTAACCACCAAAGCTTTCCTCACGCCATCCATCCACACAAACTGAGGTCTGCCTCTGGTTCTGCTGCCTACCACTTCTGCCTTCATCACCCTCCTTACCATCCACTTCTCATCCATCCTCTCCATGTAGCCAAACCATCTCAACATTTGTCTATCCATTTTGGTTGTTAGTTTTTCTCTCATTCCTGCTCACCTTCGCACCTCCTGATTCCTCATCCAGTCATACCAACCATAGCCCTCAGACATCTCATTTCAAACACATCTAGTCACCTCCTTTCCGGCTCTCTCAATCCCCATGTCTCTGCACCATATAACATTGTCAGCACAATCACGCCCTCATACACCCCACTTTTCACTTTCATACTCAACCTTTTATCTTTCAGCATACCTTTCACAACTCCAAGTATTTTACTCTCCTCCTTCACTCTGTATTCCACCTCCTCAGCCAACACCCCATCCGCCATCACATGTGATCCCAGATACTTAAAAACACTCACCTCCTCTAATGTCTCACCATTTATACTCACATCCATCCTACCAGCCATTCGATCTCTCAAACACCTCATCACCTTACTCTTAGTTACATTCACTTTCAGTTTCCTCTTCTCACACACTCTTCCAAACTCTACCACCAGTCTCCTCAGTTGCTCTTCTGAATCTGCCACCAGTGCTGTATCATCAGCAAACAACTGACTCACCTGCCATTTCTCTCCATTTTCTACCACCATTTGGGCTCCCCTACCAAAAGTTCTAGCATTTACCTCTCTCACCACACCATCCATATATAAATTAAACACCACCAAGATATCACACAACCCTGTCTTAACCCCACCTTCACATCAAGCTACTCACTTACTTCACCACCCACGCTAGTGGACGCCCTACTCTCTCTATAAAACTCTATAAAACTCTATAAAACAGCTTTCAACAATCTACCAGCTACTCCATACAACTGCAACACCTGTCACATTGTATACCTATCCACATGGTCATATGCCTTCTCTAGGTCCATAAAAGCCTAATACATCTCCCTCCCTTTTGCCAAAAACTTCTCACACATCTGCCTTACTACAAATATTGAATCTGCACACCCCCTTCCTCTCCTAAAACCACACTGCTCCTCTCCTAGTACACTCTCTGTCTGGTTCCTCACCCTAACAATCAGAATTCTCCCATATAGTTTACTAACCACACACAACAGACTTATACCCCTAAAATTTCCACACTCACATTTATTCCGTTTGTACAGTGGCACTACACAGACACTGCACCAGTCCTTCGGTACTCTTCCAACCATATAAAAAATATTCATGAGCTTCACTAACCGTTCAGTCACTGTCACTCCTCCTTTCTTTAGGCATTCCACTGTACACCAATCTATACCTGGCACCTTCCAGTTTGCCATCTTCCACAAGGATTCCCTCACCTCTTCTCTTCCAATTGTACCATAGGTCTGTAAGGAACGACCGTGTGAACTCATAAAAGGAGAAATGGCGACGAATGGAAAAACAGAAGACTCCTTTTATTTAAACGTGTCACACGGTCGAACACAAAATAATATATATATCAATGATGATATACATGATATGTTATGCGACGATAACATAGATGACCAGCAATGAAAGACCACAACCGTATAAGATGAATAACAGAAATATTTATTGTAGCGTTAAAGATGTGTCTGTGTGTGAGTGTGAATGCGACATATAAGAACATAATCAAAGACAGGCCGTCGTACAAAGAAAAGTATGTATGTGAGTGATACATGTATGTGTATGTGAGTTATTACAGCAAATAGAAAGAGTCAATAACACGTGAGCAATTATACCAGTTCTTTAGTACACTATAGGAAAAGTTCTGTATGTGAAGTGAGTTGGCTGAGTGTGGCAGAGCTGATCACTAGTTGTGATGTCGTGGCATCGATGCCGGGCCGTGATTCTTGTTATACAGATGTTCGTCGTTTGGCAGAGCTTATCACTAGTTGTGTTTTGGCTTTGATGCCAGGGCCTTGAGGACAGACGTTTATCGCAGGCTGAGATCTCTTGTCTGTTTATTATCGTGGTGAAGCTAAGTCACCTAACAGAATCGAAGAGAGAGATGTGTGCCGCGGTGGTTTAGTTTGGTGTACATAGAAAGTCGTGTTGACGCTGGTGGTGTAGAGGCTGTTTGGTAGTAATCGTGTTGGTCATGACGATGATGCTGGATAGTAGTCGTAGACTCTTGTTGCTGATGTGGCGACGGCGGAGGTCATCGTGGCTGGACAAAGCTGCTGAAGTGGTCGCTGGCTGCTGCTGCTGTTGTGTGGTACACGGAACAGTCTCTAAGAGAAACTGGACTGAGACAAATTTGGCCGCCGAGTTAAAGCTATTTATAACAAACTATTGGCTCCCGATGGCTTCAGTTTAATACTCTATCACATGACCTTATTAGGGGCCGTGATTGGTCAGTTTGCGTTCTGGCGGGAAAGGTTCGAAGAATTTGCCGCTTCAAATAATAATCAGTCACGTGATGACAAGGCTGGTGTTTTCCCCTTCGTTCGCATTTGTTTATATTTAAATGAGAAGAATGGCGATAGTAGTTTTGTATCTAATGGGGGTAGGTAGTTTCACTACAGGTCCATTCCCCAACAACAGGCATTCTCCTCCTCTCCTCCTACAGCCACTATACTTGTCTCCCTAACATCCTCCACATTTAATAGCTCACTAAAATACCTCATTCCCTTTCAACAAATTTGTATTTACATCTGTCACTCTTTCCTCCCTTCCTCCAACCACCTTTCTTACCCTCTGTACCTCTTTCCAAAACAATTTTTTATTTCTTACAAAATTTTCTCTCAACTTTTTCCTGAACCTTTCACTCACCTCCCATTTCGTCACCCTCACCACTCTCTTTACTCCCCTCTTCACTTCTCTGTAGCAATCATAAGCCTCTCCATACCCTTTTTGCAACCACTCTTCAAAGGCCCTTTTCTTCTCTGCCACCACATCCCTTACCTGCTCATTCCCCCACTCACTATCTTTCCTCACCCATTCCAACCACTCGTGTACCACATACTTCAAAGACACATCTCATTACTGCATCTCTAAAAGCCTTCCACTCCTCCTCCACATCTCCTACCTCCTGTTTCGTTACCTGTTCATACTCACCTCTCAGTTTCTCAGCATACTCCTGCTCCTTCTCTCTCCTATCCAGTTCATTCACCTTCACAACCCCCCCCCCCCTATCACTCATCTAGCATTCCAATTTCAGCATACCGTCAGCATACCCTGCACTAAGAAGTGATCTGACACTCCTCCACCTTCACCTCTAATTACATGCATATCCACCGACCTTCCTACCACTCTCTTACCAATTAATATATAATCCAGGCCCTATCTACTACTGTTCCTCCCTCCACCCTCCACCAGGTGAACTTATTCTTCTACAACATTTTAAAAAGGCTATTTCCCACCACCAATTCTTGCTCCATATACATTCTCAACAACCTACTTCCACTCTCATTCCAAGAAGGAACTCCATATTTTTCTACTACATCTACTTCCTCATTTCCCACTCATGCATTCAAATCACCCAACACCACCACATAACCACTTTTCTCCACCCTATCCACACACTCAGTTTCCTCCAGAACTCCTCTACTTCTTCCTCATTCCTTTCACTCCCATATGCACTAAAAAACACCCACATCTCCCCACTTCATCTTAATCCACATCAATCTTGAAAACACTTCCCGCCACTCCACCGCAGTCTTCTTCACACGCTTACTCACTAGCAATGTCACTCCCTCACAAGCCTTCCCCCTCCCACTCCTGACACTTGTCCAGTCATATCCTCAAACTGATACTCTCCCTTACCTTTCATCTTATTCTTGCTCAGTGCCAGTACATCCATCCTTCTCTTCATCATCACACTCCCTATCTCTCTCCTCTTTACCTCACTTGTACTACACCCATGCACATTCCATGTCCTGGGTATGACTATAAACTACATCCGGTAGTGGGACCCTGGGGCCCTGGTTTCAGAGTTTAAGGAGTGTGGAATCACCTCTTAGCCACTATTGTTCTCAGGTCTACTCTGGCCCAGAGTGAAGAGTAAGAATCCCAGCTATGGGTTAACTAGCAAACCCTCCTGTGACTGGTTGTGAGGTTGGTAGAATGCAGTCGTCGTATTCCCTGCATAGCATAAGAGGTGACTAAAAGGGGCAGTTGTGAGGGGACTGGGAATCCTCTCCTCCTAGTAAATCCATACTCCTAAAAAGACATCTGTAACACTAACTTCAGAAAACCAGACAGCCACCTAATCACTTATCAGTCTGATGGGAACATAAGCCAGGTTGATTACTTCCTCACCAGGCAACAAGATAGGCTGATGCTCACAAATGTGAAGCCTTTTACAAGTGAAGTGTGTACACCCCAACATAAGCTACTAGTTAGTGATTTCAGAATTAGGGCTAGAGAGACTCAGGGAAATAAACCATGCTGGAAAAGAAGAATAAGGAAGCTCAAAAACTCAGCAAACCAAAAAAATTTAGAGACATTTTACTGGAAGCCTAGGATGATAGAGAGAAGGAAGAGGAAGGGACATATAGCTTAGAGGACAACTGAAAGTTCCTGCAGGACAATTTACAGGGTACCACTGACCAAATGTGTAACTGGTGCAAAGTTCCAGGTAGGCTGAGGGTGACATGGTGGTGGAACAAGGAGATGGACAGTACTATTAAAGCAAAGAGACAGGCCTGGAAAGACTAGAAAAGGGGTGGAAGCAGAGTATTATATCAAAAGGGAGGCCAGGTGACAGGTTTACTTAGCAAAAGGAACAGCAGAAGGTAAGAAGTTTGCCAATGTTCAACAGTGTGAGGATCAGAGGCGTGAGGTGTTCAGAATTACAAAGCAGTGTATCAGAAAAATAGAGATATGGTGAGTGAGAAATGTGTGCAAATGGATAATGGTATGATTGCAATTAGTGACTCAGAAGAAAGACACATGGAGATGCAATTATGAGAGGTTATTAAGTGTGGAGAATGTCTGGGAAGAGAGTCATTCAAATATTGAACCAATTGAGGGACAAACCACCAAAGTTGATAGCAGTATAACAGATAAGGCAAATAGGGGTATGAAGGCTGGAAAAGCCCTTGGACTGTCAGGTATCATTGCCAAGATGATTAAAATATCTGACAGTGTGGGATACAACCTAGTCACTTGCATAGTTAATCAGGTTATTCAGGAAGGCATTGTCCTCAAAGACTAGTGTAGTAGTATTACAGTTAGCTGCTACAAAGGTAAAGGTGATGCCTTAGATAGAAACAACTACAAGGGTATCAAACTGCTGGACCAGCTTATGAAAATTACAGAGAGTAATAGTTCAGTTGATTAGAAATAGAATTAAACTAGATGAGATGCAGTTTTGTTTTGTTCCTGGGAGAAGTACCACAGATGCCATCTTCTTAGCGAGGTAGTTGCAAGAAAAGTATTTAACCAAAAGTAAACCATTGTAGTTAGCTTTCATTAACCAGGAGAAAGCTTTTGACAGGGTTCCCTGCTGTCTTATCTGGTAGTCTCTAGAGTCAGCCTTGAATACAGTGATGAATTTAGCATTCTAGCTGGAGTTCACCAGGGATCAGTTCTTAGTTCACTCTTATTCATCATCTTTCTCTAGGCCATAACAGAGGAATTCAAAACTTGATGTCCATGGAAACTGCTTTATGCTGATGGCCTCGCTCTTATTGCCGAATCTGAAGCAGAATAGGAGAAGTTTCAGGTTTGAAAACAAAACCTGGAATCAAAGGACCTTAAAGTTAACCTAGCAAAGACCAAAGTTGTTTTGCTGTCTGAGGAAAGTGTGTGTGTGTGTGTGTGTGTGTGTGTGTGTGTGTATGCATGCGCACATGCTTGTCTGTCTGTATTACCTTTGTACCTATCTATCTACTTATCTATCTGCTTGCCTACATATCCATTTACCAACCTATATATAATTGCCTACATAACAGCCTACTAACAAATCTACCTAGATTTGTTAGTAGGCTGTTATGTAAGCAAATATATATATATATATAGTTAGGTAAAATGAATATGTAGGCAAACATGTATTACCTATGTACCTATCTATTTACTTATCTACTTATCTATATAAGTAGATAGACAGGTACATAGGTAATACAAACATGCACACACACACACACACAAAAGGAGATGGAAACACATGAGCACACACACATACACACTCCACACACAAACATACTCCACACACACACACACACACTCCACACACACACACAAAGAGACATATGGAGAGACTACACATCCTTACATAACAGACACATAGCAGACACAAGTCACACACACACCCATAAACATAGACACACTCAAATATGCACACACAATGAGACAAAGATGCACACACAAATACACACACACACATGTACAAACACAAACATATACACACAAACATATACACACAAACACATGAATATGCAGAATACATATATACAAACGTACACACACACATGCATATATATATATATATATATATATATATATGCCTACATGCACACACACATACATACATGTATACATACATAGATACATACATACATGCAAACATATGTGTATATACATATGCCCACTGATGCACACCACATACACACAAACAAACAGAAAGAACACAGTTCTGATAATGGACAGAGTCAACAAGTATTGAAGAGTTTGCAAGAAGCAACGAAAATTTTAGGAAAGAAATAATAAATGAATGGAAATTGAACTGGTGAGTGTGTTAATTAATAAGGCATTAAAATAGAATGACTCTCCCCAAACACAACAAAATATGCTTCATCACACGAATTCACATAAAGAATCTTACAAAACCAAATACAATTATGAAACTAAAGTTGTTGTTAGCAAGAAAGAAGATAAGATTCTCTTTCTGTCAGGTAAATGGCCCTGCTCAATATGTAGGAAAGCCATGGAAAGTAATTTCATTTGCTGCACCCAGTGTAAGCTATGGATGCACAAGAGATGCAGTGTATGGCAGATGTGCAGGAACAATACACTCTAAGAGCACATGGGACTAAGACTCTCTTAAATGTCCAGTAGACTCTCTTGAAGTAGTAGTAGTAGTAACAGTGATAGATGCTCTGAAAGTATTGTTTCTAGAATAAGAACAGGATGAAGAGTTCAGAGAGCTACTACCTCTGTTGGCAACAAAAGGACTCTCTCTCTCAGAGTGAAAAGTAGACTGTATGATGCTTGTGTATGAATGGCTATACTCCATGGTACTGAGATATGGGCTCTGAATGTGGAGGACATCCGTAGACTGGAGAGGAACAAAGGTAGTATACTCCGTTGGATTTGTAGCATCAGTGTGCATAACCGACAGAGCACAACTGTGTTGAGAGAAAAGTTAAGCATAAGAGGGATTAAATGTGGCATGTAGGAGAGGAGAATGCATTGGTTTAGATATGTGATGCACATGAGTAAAGACAGCTGTATACAGAAATGCCTGTCACTAAAAGTGGATGGTACCTGTGGAAGAGGGAGACCTAGGAAGGCATGGGATGAAGTGGTGAGGACTGATCTCAGGATGTTAGGGCTCATGGGGGAAATGACAATATACTGAAATGTTTGGCAATATGAGGTTCTAGAGAAGACCCGCCCATGTCAGCAAAACTGAGTGCTAGAAGCATTGTGTTCCACCCACATGTAACAACAAACTTTTCACACACGCTACCTCAAGAAACTGAACTACGTCTTTCTAAACTGCGTCTTTCTCGTCCTCACATTTCCTTTTCATACGCTATTATCTCCCACTCCACTTCCATGCCCTCACTACTCTGCTTAATGTTTCATTGCTTCCCCCTCTATATATCCAGGTCCTCACCAGTCACCCCATTTCCCACTCCCACTCCCTATTCGTGCCTCTTGGCAATACCTGGCCATATATTATGACCTCCATACCTTGGGGGTATGCCCTGGAATTTGCCATCATTTATTTCTCTCTTCTTTACCCTACCAGCTGTGATCCTTGTCACTTGTGACTATGCCCTGGCACTTCACCACCATCTCTTTCCTGCTCTCTCTTGCACTTTTGCTGTTTCTCACTCTCTCATTCTCTTTCCCTTGCTCTTCCCTCAGGGTGGGTAGTCATGTATCTCCACTACAGCAGCACACTTGTTTCTGCCATCATTCTTGATCACTCTCTCTCTCTCCTCTTGCTTTTCCTTCTGGCTAGGTGACCAATTATCTCCTTTACATCAGCACACCTATTTCTGTCCTCTTTCTTGTACTTCTCTCCCACTTCTCTCTCACTTTCTAGTCCACTCTGCAGAGTGGTTGGTGTCAGGAAAGGCATCCAGGCATAAAAACCCTGCCAAAACAGACACAGTAACCTGAGATAGTCTTCAGGAAATATACATAGAAGGTGTCATACCCCAATAACTACAGTTTGTGTATACACAGTGTTGTTAGTAGGCCGTTATGTAGGTCTGTGTGTGTGTGTGTGTGTGTGTGTGTGTGTGTGTAGGCGTGTGTGTGAGTGTGTGTATGTGTGTGTATGTAAATATATATATATGTATGTATATGTATGTGTATATGTATATATGTGTGGGTAAATGGATATGCATATAGACAGGTAGATATGCAGATAGATAGGTACATAGGTTATATGGACAGGCAGGTACAAACACACATGCACACATATATTCAAATGAAGATGGAAACACGACCATATACACACACACACACACACACTTCACACACACACATACACACATACACATACACACATACACACATACACATACACACACAAGGACACATATGGAGACATATCCATACATAACAGACACACATACATAGTCACACAAACCCATACACAGACACACTCAAACATGCACACACACACAAACACACAAACATTAACACACACAAACACACAAGCACATGGAAATGCAGAATACATATATATATATACAAACGCACACACATGCATACATATATATATGTGTGTATACATACACACATACAAGCATACACACAAACATGCAGAGTACATACATACAAATGTTCACACATGCATACATATGTATATGCATACACACACACATACATGCATACACACACATACATGCATACACACACATACATATGTGTATGCGCACGCACACTAATGCACATGCACACTAACGCACATACATATGTACAAAAAAGGGAATGCAATTCCAATAATGGACAGAGTCAACAACTATTGAAAAGGTTGCAAGTCACAACGAAAATTTTAGTAAAAATAAATTAGTAACTGAGTGGAAATCGGTGTGTTAAATTAATAAGACACTAAAAGAGAATGACTCTCTCCAGACACAAAGTTATTTTTAGCGTTTTGACAGAAAAAAGTCATTCTAAAATTGTTTTTTAACATAAGCATGCCCAAACAAGTCGAATGCTTACACCGAGCAGGTTTTACAGCCACATTATCCAAACTGACCTGGTGAAACCGGGCTTAGCTGCTAGTATATATATATATATATATATATATATATATATATATATATATATATATATATATATATCTTTCTTTTATCTCATTATATATATATCTTTTATTGCATTGTATATGTGTGTGTGTGTATATGTATCCATATATACATATATCTATAACTTTTATCTTTTACTTGTTTCAGTCAGTAGACTCAGTGACCATACTGGGGAACTGCCTTGAAGAATTTTTAGTTGAATGAATCAACCCTAGTACTTATTTATTTTTTGTTAAGCCTGGTACTTAATACACACACACATATACACACACACATGCACACATGTAGGTGCAGGAATGGCTGTGTGGATAGGCAGAGGTGTGGCTGTATGGTGAGAAGCTCACTTCCCAACTACATAGTTCTAGGTTCAATACCACTGTGTGGCACTTTGGGTAAGTATCTTCTATAGCCTCAGGCTGACCAAAACCTTGTGAGTAGATTTGGCAGACGGAAACTCAAAGAAACCCATCGTATATATATGTGTGTGTATGTGTCCTTGTGTCTGTGTTTGTTCCCCACCACCAGATGATAACTGGTGTTGGTGTGTTTACTTCCCCATAACTTAGTGGTTCAGTATAAAAGACCAATAGAATAAGCACCAAGCTTTAAAAAATAAGTTCTGATGTCAATTTGTTTGACTAAAACCCTTCAAGGTGGAGCCCCAGAATGGCTAGTCTAATGGCTGAAACAGGTAAACGATAAAAGACAAAAGATATATATTTATATACACACACATATATAGATGGTGCTAGTGCACCATGCAACTTTTGTAAGGAAGGCATGCAAACTTCTTATATTTATATTTTTACTTTTATATATATTATTTTATACTTTTTAATTGCATATCTTTTACTTTTCTTTATACAATATTATTTATATGTAATTCTTATTCACACATCGTACCCTTTTTATTTTTTTATATGTATATATGTATATTTTTACTTTTATATACATATTTATATTCATTGCATATCTTTTACTTTTTTATATTTATATATAATTCTTATTTACATTTGCAAATCACATATTGTACCTTTTTTTTTTTTTAATAAGCTACTCCACGTCGGTCACCAGAGTGATATTTGATCACTTTATAGAGTGTTTGAGTGTCGGTTTGGTATCTAGAATGAGATAGCTTACCTCATAGGCAGGAAGAAGCTCTTTAATTTTGGTTGGTAATCTACCTAGAAGGAAATCTCCAAAATAAAACCTGAGGCCTTGGAAGTTCCTGGTTTTGTCAATTTCCATGTCACACCAGTGAAAGTCTTCTTGGGCCAATAGGTGGTGGGTAGTGTAGTGCGAGCTACACCCACTGAAAATTATTCACCTGCACAGGTACTTCCTGTACTCCAAATCTTGGTAAAATCATTGAATTGGTTGGTCGGCATCAGATGCCATGATGGTGCTAAGGTATAGGTACAAGAGGTGGTCAAACTCTGCATAAGGAGTAGACAACCACCATATACATATATATATAAATATATATACACGTATAAGTTAGAGGTGTTTAAACTCTCTAAGGGATAGATATATCCAAAGGCACGCCTGGTAATTACCTCAATAGGTATAGTCCTTTGTAAAAGGTATATGGCAGCAGGTAATTTAGCGGGTAAACCGTAGTTTAATTTATATAGACTATAAAATGGAGGAAAAATAACAATAAGAAGTGTGTCTCTTGTGCTAGGAAGCCATTATTTAATTAGTTAAGAAAGGTGAGAGTAAGAGTGAGTTTATGAGGAAAATATATATTTATATATATATTATTATATATTACGAGGAAACTCAAAGAAACCCATCATATATATATGTATGTGTGTGTGTGTCTTTGTGTCTGTGTTTGTTCCCCACCACCACATGATAACTGGTCGTTGTCCATGTTGCTTGAAGGCATGTCATTAGGAGTGAGATTTATTCTATTTGCTGGTTGACTGTTATGTTTTATGTTGCTATTTTTCCTAGTTTCATAGAAAGTGTCTAGCTTATTATTATTTATTGAGGCTATGATAGTAGCTAAGTTACTAGTCAAGCTATGGCCTTCTCTAATTTTATTCTTAAATATTGCTGCAGATTCAACTAACATCTATTCTTTTACCGCACAATGGATTTAACAAACTGTGAAACTAACTATAATGTAAGACTTTCGAACCTTTGAACACTTTCTTTTGCGATGTATCCCTCTATCTTTCACTCTTTTCTCTACCTCTGACTTCTTCATTCTGATGACGTCTACCATTGGCAATGAGGCAAAAATATAAATATATATTTTCCTCACCATGGTACACAGAAACGATCATAAACTCACTCTTACTCTCACCTTTCTTAACTAATTAAATAATAGCTTCCTAGCACAAAAGACACACTTCATATTGTTATTTTTCCTCTATTTTCTTATCGACTATATATATATATATATATATATATATATATATACACACACACACATTTATGTATTTTTTTTGCAAGATTCTTGAAGTGAAAATGTGTGTTGAAATATTTGGGGATGGACATATTTTGCCAATTAAACATACACACTATTCATTTGATCTTCACTTTAGTTTTATTATTATTACTTTTAGCTTATTTGTCTATCAAAGTTCTTTTGTCACACATTCTATGATCTCTTCAGAGACTCACTGTCTCATGTGTCTCCTCTTGTCCTACCTATTCCATTTTATTCTTCTATGGTATTTATCACTATCTGTACATGTGTTTACATTTGTGTCTGTGGTGAGTGTGTTTGTCTGTGTTTAGTATGTGTGCCCCATGTATGTTTATATGCATTTGTATATACATGCACATATACCCATGTTTTTTATTTATTTATTCATTTATTTTTCTCTTTCTCATTCTCTTTTTAGTCATCAGGTTGCATAGTGTGGTGGAGTGGGGTGGTGGTGTTATTACTCCATTCGCATTCTCTTTTGAGACTCGGTCTATCTTCCATGATGTGTGTAGCCTCCATAATCTGTCTGTCATATCTGTTCTATGTGTCAATAAGATCCTAACATCAATGTTGTCAACCCAACCTCCATGTTCAAATTCAGCTTGTTGGTAGATCACTGATGAGCTCCCACCAGTTGTCACTTATCCACTCACCTATGCTACATGCTGTCTCTCCAATGTATGTCATTGTCATATTTCTTCACCATCTCTCTCTATACTTTATACTATAGACTATGTTCCTAGTTTTACATGTTATCTGTGTGTTTACTCTGCACACTGAACAGGAGGTTCTTTCAAATGGGTATGTTTTACAGATCAGGGATTTTATGGGGATCTCTGGTCTTTCTACTATTTTAATCCATAGATTCATTTTATCTAAATTTTGCCTAAAAAGATATGCTAGTTTGCCTCCAGGGTAGCATTGATGAAGAGGATGTTCTGGTATTTATGGTTGCTATACCATGAGTTGGCCTTACCTATCTTCTTAGTTCTTTCTTGCTCTTCCAGGATTTACTCCTGTATAGTGGGCAGATCCCATTTGCCTCATTCTCTATGATGGTTCCATATTTTGCCCTGGCTCCTTCATACACCTTGATCCTGTCTCTTTGGCTGTACCCAGAGAACTGCATAAGGTAAATGAAATGTTGTTTGTGTCTCTTCAATTCACTTGTATGTTGATAAGTTAACCTTAAGGCCCTTCAATTCTAGGTTTTGCTTCCACTACTGGAAATTCTTTTCTAGTTCTGTTATAGAATCTGCTATAAGAGCAAGATCATCAGCACATAGTAGTTCCTAGGGGTAGCCAGTCTTGAATTCCTCCATTATGGCTTGGAAGATAATGATGAACAAGCAGGGATTGAGAACCGAGTATTGATGAATGCCCACCTGTACACTAAATTCATCATTGTACCCATGATTAATTCTTACATACTGATAGAAATTCTGTGAATGACTTGTACAGCTTTCACAACCACTCGTCTACCCTTAGTTTCCTCAGAGCCACCATATCGCACCAACACCTTCCCTACATACATAGGATAGCCATTTACCTGATGGAAAGATAACAGTATCTGTATTCTTGCTAACAACTTTGATTCCAAGTTTTGCTTCTATAGCTGGAATTATTCTCCAATTTTGCAACAGATTCTGCTATAAAAGTGAGGTCATCATCATATAATACTTCCCATAGGTAGACAATTTAAAATACCTCTGTTATGGTCTGGAGGACTATTATGAATAAGAGTGGACTAAGAACTGAGCCTTGATGAGCCCCTAGTTGTACACAAAACCTGTAACTGTCCTCATGGTTGACTCTCACCCTGCTGACAGCACTGCTATATAGGACTTTTATGGCTCTAACAAGTCACTTGTCTACTCCTAACCTCCTTAGAGACCACCAGATATCAAAGTAAGAGACTCTGTCAAAAGCTTTCTCCAGGTTGATAAAAGCCAAGTACAATGGTTTATATTTTGCCAGATACTTCTCCTGTAGCTGTCTCACTAGAAAGATGACATCTGTGGTACTCTTCCCAGGCACAAAACTAAATTGCACTACATCTAGTTTAATTCTATTCCTAATCAATTGAGCAATAAATCTCTCTGTAACTTTCATGACCTGGTTCAGCAGTTTGATACATCTGTAGTTGTCTCTATCTAAAGCTTCACCTTTACCTTTGTAGCAGCTAACTGTAATACTACTAAACCAGTCATTTCCATGCATCTTTCTTTTCTGTATTCACACATATTTAACATTTGTAATGACTATGTATAACAATCAATGAATGTTGTAGTCATTAATGTGTAATGGATAAGAGTAAAATCCAATTTTAACACTTTATAAGCATTGGATGTCACCAAATATGATGATCATGTTTAACGATAATATGCACTGAATAAATGAGAGAAGAACAATATTAATTGATTGCTGAGATGGTTTTTTAACTATATCGTTATTACTGTCATTACAACATAAGTTACAACTACCTTGAGTTATTTGTGTACACAAGTTATTCGTTGTTCTATAGTCTATTCTGTATGGTAGTTAGCTTCATCTGTCTGTGACTACTAAAGAGAGAGAGAGAGAGAGCAAGTAAAAGAGTCTACACAAGCAGAGAGAGTAAAAGCTGTGTAGCCCCTCGCATAAAGTTGCTTCCTCTTAGTGCCAGAAAGAAGAAGGAAGAAAAAACAGATACACTCTGATCAGAGGCCAAGTGACCAAAAAAAGAGAAAGAACTGATTTTTGGTTGTGTATTTATATTTTCTTTAACTCGATTAGGTCAGACAGAACAAAAGATTTTTCCTCATCTAATCAGCTCTGATCCATGTTTGACTCAAAAAAGGCTAAGTGGTCAGGTCACGCTCATAAATTTCTTAGTGCAACAAGTGCAACAGGTGAGAACAATATGCAGAGGACTTGTAGGAAATTGTGAATTTGGTTTTAAATCTTAGCTTAGAACTTTGGTAGCTATTCACTACACATTTCTCACCCATGACATCTCTATTCTCTCAGACACACTGCTTTGC
Organism: Octopus bimaculoides; assembly: GCF_046866305.1. Lineage (NCBI taxonomy): Eukaryota > Metazoa > Mollusca > Cephalopoda > Octopoda > Octopodidae > Octopus > Octopus bimaculoides. Next base: position 95,662,567 of record NC_142931.1, on the reverse strand, counting down.
AATCCATTCCACCTCATTCCACTGACCCTCAAGCTGTAAAACATTGGCAAATTTCTAACTTTCTGCTTTTCCTTTTGCTATGTAAACTTGCTGTCTAGCTTTCCTTCTGGATACCTTATATGATTCTCTGCTACAACAATTTTTCCAGTTTCTCCAGATCTCTCTGTTTTCTTTTATAGCACTGTTTACCTCCTTGTTCCACCACCATGTGATCCCAACTGATTTGGTCTGTAACCCTGAATAAGTTGTCCCACAGGAACTTCCAGCTGTCCTCTAAGTTATTTGTTTCCAATTCCTCCTCCTTCTAGTCAGAATCTTTCATTACAATATCTCTAAATTTCTGTCTGTTTACTGGGTCTTTGAGTTTCCATAATCTCCTTTTCCAGAATGATTTGATTATCCAAGTCTTCTAGTTCTAATTCTGAAGTCACTAACTAGTAACCTATGTTGGGTTGTACATATTTCACCAGGGAAAGACTTTACTTTTGCAATTATCTGTCTGTCTCATTGCCTGGTAAGAATATAATCGATTTGGTTTATGTCCCCACCAGACTGATAGGTGATCATGTGATTGGCTGGTTTCCTGAAGTAAGTGTTGCAGATCATAAAATAATTTGTATCACAGAATTTTTGTTCCCTCCTGATTCCAAGAGCCAAATCTGTAGCCTCCATACACACTATGGAATTCTTGAGAATGCTACCCAACATGTCCATTGAAGCCACCAGCCACAATAACCAAGTCTGTCATTTGTCATTGAGTTAGTATGCAAAAGGACCTCCTAAAATTGGTCCTTCTAATCATTAGACAGTCCAGCTGTGGAGCAATTTATCTAAAGAAGCTGAAGCAGAACTGATTGGCTGGTTCAGTTTTGATCCTGAATATAGATGGCAAGATTTACATGGGTGTACTTGCTAAGAGAACAGCTATGTACTTATCTACAAGATGAAAGTTTTCTGAGTGTGTGGAACATATATTTTCAATCTGAGATGGAATGCAAGATGTGAAGAGGAATAAGAGGGATCTGAATATTGTATGGCTGGATTTGGCTAACGCTTATGGTTCTGTACCACACAAATTGTTGATAAAAGCAATGGACTTCTTGTACATGCTGGAGAAGATTAAGGTCCTGATGAGGAACTACTATAACAACTTCAAAATGCAGTTCATGACAGAATTTTATAATGGACTGGAATCATCTAGAAATTGGAACTATTGCAGGTTGTACTATATTGGTCATCTGGTTTGTCTCTGATTTGTCTGATAAGAGTAGGAGCGTTGAGATTATAAGAATTGGATGAGATATGACGGCTCGGCCATCTCTCCCCAGTTCTTATATTAATCATTAAATCTAGAAATACAACAACACGAGGGATAACGGTAACAACAGATCAATAATTTATTCTAGGTTGGTGTAGAGCCATTTCGTTCCTGGGTGAACAGGCATGCCGCTAGAATACTAAGGAAGCTTCGACCACATGTCGGTATCGAGTTGAGAGAGCCTGGAGGAACGTGTTGTCACGACAGCTGCTAGATAGAGAAGAGATCCAATGCTATTGCTCTCTCTCCACTTGTTGCATTGTGCATGCGTGCTCGGGTACTTCCACTGACGGCAAGACCCTTGCACATGCGCAATGGCACTTCCCAAGATGGCGGCCACACGCGCCACTACAATGTCTCCCCCCTGAGTGCATAGCACGAAACAAGGAAAGATTGTAGAGGGCGCGGAAACAAGATGGCCGCCGAACCCAGAAAACATGGATAAAATTATACAATGAAAAAAACAAAAATTGTTTTGTTAAAACAAAGAATGACAAGCTCAATAAATTTGCAAAGCAATGCTGTGTCGGATGCAATAATGGAAGCAAAACTTTTGCATCCGACACGATGTGAGTAAGAAAAAAGTTCTGTTCAACATGAAAAGTTCAGCCAGACCTAGAGATAAAGAGTCTGTGTGAAAGAAAGTTGCAACGAAGGTGTTGGCGTGAGCAAATGTGTATGCAAAGGTTGAAACAATATATAATGTGTACATATTTTCTTTTAGCACGTTACTGTGCACAGAAATGGAAGAAAAACAATGTTTGTTTGTGCAGAGAAATGAAATGCCATCGGCACAAAAATGTCAAATGTATATTGCTTTGCAAAGTTTCTTTGGCCAATGCACTGTCCGGCCAGATCTAGTGACATAAGGGTCACTTGAGTTTTGTCGCAACGACGAAGGTGGAGTGGTTTCTGGTGTGTGTGTTTGTGATGGTATTGATGTTGGTGTATGCATTGGTAAAGATGTTGAAGTGGTGTGTGTGGTGGTAATGATGTTGACAGTGGTGTGTGCGGTGTTTGAAAAGCGGGCACGTCGTCCACGGAAGTTGAGGGTTTGTCAAGGTACGCTTTTTTCAGACGGTCGACAGACACAATCTCTGTACGACCATTAGCGTCGACCTTGAAGAACTTTGGAGTGCGAGAAAGCACACGAAAGGGTCCTTTATAGGGAGAAACAAGGTTAGAAAATAATCTCGTAATCGAGTGACATAGGACGCTGGATGTGGTGGTTGTGACAAGTCTGGTACCACCATCGTACCAGGCAACGCCCGTGTGGTACCGTAAAGAAGCTCTGCCGAGGAGAAACCCAGGTCAGCTTTTGACCGCAGTCCGGCATCCAAGAAGGACGACCGGAAGAAATTCAACTCAAGACTGCGGGTTGGGCGAGGCGCGTAAGGCAGCCTTAAGTTGCCTATGAAATCGCTCAACCATCCCATTAGAAACGGGATGGTAGCTGGTAGTGCGTATACGATGCCTTCGATGAAGGGAGTGGAAGATAGGCAAATTTGCAATTGTTGAATTTTGGCGAAGTTAAATCTAACGTCGACAAAAGAGGTTGGTCCTGCAAAATAGCAAGTAAATCAATTGTTGCAGGAGAGGAAATAGAACTGACAGGGAGTCTCGTGAGAGCATCAGCAGGGATGTTCTGCTTCCTTGGCAAATGACTGTGAAATATAGTCCAGGTGACTGAAAACACGAGGAGAGAGTTTGTCTGTTTTAGAAAACAGTGTGCACATTATATGCGCGGAATCGCTGAAAAAGTTGCGATAAATGGTGGAATCTGGTGATAAGCGCGAACCAGATCAATCTTGGAAAAGATAGTGGAACCATGTGTGCATGGGAGAGAGAGAGAGAAAAAAAAATGTTCGTAAAACAAAAAAAACAATGGTGTTTGCTTTTGTTTTTTTTTTCTGTTTGTGTGAGTGTGACATATAAACACAATAATAGGCAGGCCGTCATGTAAACAAAGTGTATGTGTATACAAACATGGATGCATGTGTGTGCAAGTAATACAGAGCATAGAAAAGAGTCTATAAGGGCGTTAGAAGAAAGTCCAGACACAAGGATAGTATATACCAGTTCGTAGTTAAGGTACACAGTAGTTGAGGTGCTGTAACAAGAAGTCGAGGCCGCGTGACAGAGCCGGAGGAGAGGCACATGTCGTGAGAGGTTGTGGCTTCAATGCTGCTGCCGGTTACTTGGTACAGGAGTTCTCGCAGGTTGTATTCGCTGTTAACCATGGTGAAATAATTCACAAACAGTGTTGAGATAGAACATGTGCGAGTGCTGTTGGTTGCTGTGTACGTAGCAAGAAGTTGGTGTTGACCCTAAGAAGCTGGAGGCGATGAAGATGGAGGTCCGTAAGCTGCTGAACGAAGTGTTGGGTCTCCATGAGGCTATTGTCGTGTCATCGCTGGAACTGGCTGTGTGCTCTGTGGTCAGCGGCTAGACCTCAGAAGGTGTTGCTTTGTACTATCTGTAGAAAAAAATATTGTTGACCAACCTTACGTCGTAGCTGCAAGGAAAAAAACAATACAGGCAAAAAAATTTTATGTATGTGCGTGTGTGTAGTATTTTTTTTTCTTTGTGTGTTGTCCTGTAAGACAATAGATGGAAGCAACGTTGTTTTTTTTTTTTGTTTTTCAAGCCATGTGGAGTCAGGCGAAAAGAAAAATCACTGTTCACTCGTTTGTTCTTTTCTCGGCCTCAGTTGGTGTTGAAAGAAAACACGTGGGTGAGAGAAAACGCTCATGTCATAGTAGTTGATGGTTCAGTTTCCAAGCTGTATGGTATTTTTTTTCCGGGGTAAGAAAACTGTTGCAGTTGGTTGTTCCATTCCCTCGTCTCTTGTGTTGTTTTTTTCTTCTTTCGTCGTCTCTTCATTTTTGACGAGTTGTTAGAGAGATAATTTCGTGTTCGTACTAGGGGTCACCAGTTATAAGAATTGGATGAGATATGACGGCTCGGTCATCTCTCCCCAGTTCTTATATTAATCATTAATACAACACGAGGGATAACGGTAACAACAGATCAATAATTTATTCTAGGTTGGTGTAGAGCCGTTTCGTTCCTGGGTGAACAGGCATGTCGCTAGAATACTAAGGAAGCTTCGACCACATGTCGGTATCGAGTTGAGAGAGCCTGGAGGAACGTGTTGTCACGACAGCTGCTAGATAGAGAAGAGATCCAATGCTATTGCTCTCTCTCCACTTGTTGCATTGCGCATGCGTGTTCGGGTACTTCCACTGACGGCAAGTCCCTTGCACATGTGCAATAGCACTTCCCAAGATGGCAGCCACACTCGCCACTACAAGATCATGGCACAAGCTGAGGATAAGTTGAAAGCCATAGACAAGTCAAAACTGCAGGGAAAATACACGATCTGATGCTTGCAGTTTGATCTATATCCCTATATTGCTTGGACTCCTGCTCATACATAATGTAGCACTGTCAAAAGTGGAGACCCTTGAGCAAATGTGCAGTGTCTATATCAGGAGATGGCTTGTTCTACTTCGAACAACAGTTCAGTATTATATCAGAAAATGGGTCTCTTCAGCTACCTATAACATCAGTTGTTGAGATCTACAAAACTGGAGAGGTGTAAACAGTTATGATTCTGGAAGAGTCCAAAGATGTAGACGTGACAATCCACCAGGTGTCAAAACTGTCTGAAAATGGTACACAGAGAAAGAAACAGATGACATAATAACATCACTGAAACACCAAGAAATAGTGGGAACAATTCAAAGTAATTGGAAGGGGATTGGTTACAATCCATTTAAACCATTTTCAACGATGTCTCAGAAGTTAAAGTGAGAGAAGCAGAGAAAAGGGAACTGCATTTGATTTGATATCTTCAGCAAGGTCAGATGACCAAGTGAGAAGAAAAGGTTATTGAAAGGAAGGTATGTTGGCATGAGATCTGGAGGTGGAACACATCATGGCTGAGTTTCATTTTTCAAGCCAGCTATGATGTACTGCCATCTCCATGCAATCTGCAGAGGTGGAAAATAGTGAACGATGACAAATGTAGACATGGAAAAGTTGGCATATTAAAGCATATTCTATCTAACTGTTCGATGGTGCAGGAAAGGTAAATATGGAGGCATAATGAGGTCCTCAAAATTCTCTATAATACCACTAAGAAGCAGATGGAAGCAATCAGTGGTGACAAGAAATCATTGAAGGATAGCAGTAAACAGTTTATCATGTTTGTCTGTCAAGGTCAAGATGGCTACCCAGAACAGAAAACTGTGAACGGCAAAAACTGGGAAGTGGTATGAAAGTTAGAAGCAGATCTTTTAGGATGTAAATACCTCCTTTCAGTACCAACAAGGAGGAAATTAGATATGACAATATCATGTGAGGAATTCAAGATAATACATCTTGCTTGACTAACTGTTCTACATGAAGACGATTTAGATGCAACCCAGGTTAGGAAAGACAAGCTTTATGGGGTGCTACTGGTCAGAGTGCAGTACACTTTCCTGTTGAAGTTGGATGTAGGGGTTTATTGGGACCTGACTGAGATGGCTATTGGTAAGCAAATGTCATCTTGAAGGAAATCCAGGCAACAGTTGAGAAGGCCAGCCATTGAATATGGCTGAAAAGGAATGATGAAACCTGGCTAAAGAGATGATGATACCAAAACAGGCTTGTGATCAAATCCTCCAGTCAGACAATAGGTGGGGCCTTACATTAGGGAATGGGACTGGTGTGCTATAAAGTCATTGACAGGAAGGCCCTAAAATGGTGCACATTCTCTCCTGATGACCTGAAACCTTCTGGCATATGTTATGTGGAGTTTAGAACTGGCTGCACTTGCACTGGCAAGCTGTTTCCAAGAATACATATATAAATGCACACTCACGCACACGCACACGCACACACACACACACACACACACACGTGGAGAGTTCATTAAAAATTTCCCTTAACTCACTTCCAGTTATTATTCTTTTATTCTTTTACTTGTTTCAGTCATTTGACTGCAGCCATGTTGGAGCACCACCTTTATTCGAACAAATTGACCCCAGGACTTATTCTTTGTAAGCCTAGTACTTATTCTATTGTTTTCTTTTGCTGAACCACTAAGTCACAGGGACGTAAACACACCAACATTGGTTGTCAAGCGATGGGGGGGGGGGGGCAAACAGATATACACATGTATATATACTATGTGCTTCTTTCAGTTTCCATCTACCAAATTCACTCACAAGGCTTTGGTCAGCCTGAGGCTCTAGCAGAAGACACTTGCCCAAGATGCCATGCAGTGGAACCATGTGGTTGGTAAGCAAGCATCTTTCCACACAGCCACTGTAAAGATATAATTATACATGTCTCTACATGTCACATTGTAAATTGCAGCTTTCCACTAGTATTTGTTTATCTTTTATGGCTACTGAGGTGTTATAATGGAGGCAGTTGAATGCCTCAGTGATCAGGTTCTTAGACTTGAAAGGTTGTACACCATAAAAGACTTTTGATGAGATGAAGAAGTTTATGGTGATGATGTACCATCATATGATGTAGTCAAGCACTGGCATCATCAATTTAAATGTGGTCTGACATCGGTGGAAACTGCTCCTATTCCTAGATGACGGCATTCTGCCATTGATGACGACACCATCCATAAAGTGAAAGTCACCATTTTGAAGGATCACTGCATAACTGTTCAGCAATTAGCTCAAGAAATGAAGATAAATGTAGGATCCATGGAAAAAAATCATTGACGACCATTTGTACACGCAGAAGTTGTCTGCATGATGGATTCCCTGGATGCTCACATCTTTTCAGAAGCAGGAATGAGTCAATTGCTCCCAGGCTCTTTTGGCAAAGTGCCAAGAAAACAAGGAGGACTTTTCAGCAAACCTATCACACAGGATGAAACATGGGTCCATTACTATGATCCTGAGACAAAAGTCCAGTTGAAGCAATGGAAGTATGATAACTCATTGCCTCCAAAGAAGGCTTGTGTTCAACCCTCAGCAGGCAAGGTGGGACCAGCGTGGAATAGTGATGATGGATTTTTGAGCAAAGGGCACCACAATTAACGAGGCATATGCGTCTCTGCTGCAGAAATTGTCGGACACCGTCAAAGCAGAGAGGTGTGGCATGCTGACCAAAGGAGTTCACTTCCTCTAAGACAGTGCCCCAGTTCACAATGTGCATGTTGCTCAGATGAAAGCACACTCCTGTGGCTATGAAATCATTCCTGGTCCCACTTACTCTGACTCGCACCATCTGACTTCCACCTCTTTCCAACTATGAAGTCTTTTTTGAAGGGGAAGCACTTTTCAGATGATAATGAACTTATTTCCAAGGTAAAGTCTTGGCTTCATATTCAACCTATCCACTTCTACAGACATGGTCTTCACAGCTGCATAAAATAATAGAAGTGTGTCACCAGTTTCGCTTATCCCAGTCCTTCGGAAGTAGGTCAGAGGAAATCTTTAACGAACACCCCTGTATCATCATCCGCATCATCATTGTCTAACGTCTGCTTTCTATGCTAGCATGGGTTGGACGATTTGACCGAGAACTGGTGAACCAGATGGTTACACCAATTCGAATCTGATTTTGGCAGAGTTTCTACAGCTGGATGCCCTTCCTAACGCCAACCACTCTGAGAGTGTAGTGGGTGCTTTTACGTGCCACTGGCACGAAGACCAGTCAGGCCACAGTACTGGCAACGGCCACGCTCAAAACGGTGTATTTTACATGCCACCTGCACAGGAGCCAGTCCAGCGGCACTGGCAGCGATCTCGCTATATATATATATATATATATATATATATATATATATATATATTTGTATTTGGTTTGCAAGATTCTTGATGTGAATTCGTGTGTTGAAAGAAATACTATTGAGCCTTGGGACGGGCATTATGCTGGTAATAATTGTAGCGGGATGGTGTAGCAAAAGATGTCGTTGAGGTAGCTGATGAAATAGGCATGTGGACGACAGCAAAGTAAAACAATGGGAAAACATTGGATTGTGGTTTAAATAGTTCATTTAATTGACACTTGCATTTTCTTGTTGTATACACAAAAATATTCACTATATGACATTACCAACTTGCTTTGAGTTGGTCATCATCATCATCATCATCATCGTTTAACGTCCGCTTTCCATGCTAGCATGGGTTGGACGATTTGACTGAGGACTGGTGAAACCGGATGGCAACACCAGGCTCCAGTCTGATTTGGCAGAGTTTCTACAGCTGGATGCCCTTCCTAACGCCAACCACTCAGAGAGTGTAGTGGGTGCTTTTACGTGTCACCCGCACGAAAACGGCCACGCTCGAAATGGTGTCTTTTATGTGCCACCCGCACAAGCCAGTCCAGGGGCACTGGCAACGATCTCGCTCGAAAATCCTACAGGAGCCAGTCAGGCGGTACTGGCAACGGCCACGCTCAAAATGGTGCATCTCATGTGCCACCCGCACAAGAACCAGTCCAGGGGCACTGGCAACGATCTTACTTGGCTTGCCGGGTCTTCTCACGCACAGCCCATTTCCAAAGGTCTCGGTCCGTAGTCATCGCCTCGGTGAGGCCCAATGTACGAAGGTCTTGCCTCACCACCTCAGCCCAGGTCTTCCTGGGCCTACCTCTTCCACGGGTTCCCTCAACTGTTAGGGTGTGGCACTTTTTCACGCAGCTATCCTCCTCCATTCTCACCACATGTCCATACCAGCGCAATCGTCTCTCTTGCACGCCACAACTGATGCTTCTAATGTTCAGCTTTTCTCTCAAGATACTTACACTCTGACGGGTATTCACATTGACATTACACATCCAACGGAGCATACTGGCTTCATTCCTTGCGAGCTTACGTATGTCCTCAGCAGTTACAGCCCATGTTTCACTGCCATGTAGCATGGTTGTTCGTACGCATGCGTCATACAGTCTGCCTTTTACTCTGAGTGAGAGTCCCTTTGTCGCCAGCAGGGGTAAGAGCTCTCTAAACTTTGCCCAGGCTATTCTTATTCTAGCAGCTACACTTTCAGCGCACCCACCCCCACTACTAACTTGGTCGCCCAGATAGCGGAAGCTATCGACTACCTCTAGTTTTTCACCCTGGAATGAGATAGAAGTTGTTTCCTGTTTGTTTGCAGTCTTTATTGCACCTGAACATCTGCCACAAACAAAAACTAACTTGCTAGTTAACCTGCCTTTGATGTTGCTGCACCTCTTATGTGTCCATAGCTTGCACCGGGTACATCTTATAGAGTTACTACCTACTCCTTTTCTACATACTGAGCAGGGCCATCTACCTGAAGGGGTTTGTGTTTTATCTACCTTCCTACTTATTAGGATTTTGGTTTTAGCTAGGTTGACTCTAAGGCCCTTCAATTCTAGACCTTGCTTCCACACCTGAAACTTCTCCTCTAGTTCTGATAGTGACTCCGCAATTAGGGCAAGGTCATCAGCATAGAGGAGCTCCCAGGGGCAACCTGTCTTGAACTCCTCTGTGATTGCCTGGAGGACTATGGTAAATAATAGGGGGCTGAGGACGGAACCTTGGTGGACCCCTACCTCTACCCGGAATTCATTGCTGTACTCATTTCCAACCCTCACCTTACTGGCCGCATCTCTGTACATGGCTCGCACAGCTCTCACTAGCCATTCTTCTATCCCAAGTTTCCTCATTGACCACCAGATAAGGGATCGGGGGACCCTGTCAAAGGCTTTCTCCATGTCAACGAAAGCCAGGTACAGAGGTTTATCCTTGGCTAGGTATTTCTCTTAGGGGAAATACTGTGTCAATTTGATGAGGTAGAACCAGGCATGTTTTGTGTCTGTGTGTGCATTGGTCATTCAGTTGTGTCTGTTTAGATTCCACGACTTCTACTGTGTTGAGTTGTTCATGCTGAATATGTGGTTATATGTTGGCTGCTTGACTGGTACAAGTTACTAGCTGGCTGTCTGCTTGTTTCACAAACAGGAATGAGAGAATAGGAAAAGGTAATTTCCTAGGATTTGAGCTGTAATTTAGCATACAGTAAAAAACAACATAATTCATACAGAACTTTAACTCTGTGTGTGTGTGTGTGTGTGTGTGTGTGTGTGTGTATGTGTGTGTTGCAAGCTATGTGCATAGCTTGCAACATTTCGTCCCGTTGATGTAGGGGCTCGAAAATCCAGGCCCCTACATCAACGGGATGAAACGCAGCAAGCTATGCATAGCCGAATGCACGAGAATCGTAAAAGACTCATTCGAATCATGGGCTATATTTAACTCCAGAACAGAGATTTTCAGGCCATGTTTGCATTTTAGGAAATTTCTGCTGGCATTTTGGGAACCGCAAAATGGTGGCACAGCTGTAAGCTTATAGCTAAGAGGAGAGGGACATAATCCCTTATTGTTTACCCTCATAGCTAAATGATGGCACTACGGCTGGAAGTCGATAGTCGTTAGCAAAGGGACATAACACCTCTTGTTTATAACTGCCTTTCTACCGAGACTTCTCCCCTCCATATTCTAAAGAAGTCTTAGGCCAACAGGTCTTGGGGTCTGATGATACACCATAAAATTAAACCCTTTATGGACAGGAAACCCAGGGTAATCCCATAAACCAGCCTTCACCAGGAATACATATATATATATATATATATATATATATATATATATATATACACAGGTGAATATATTGTTGTCTAAATTATGCAAAACTGAAAATGACACTGACATCTCATTTTAGCATATATTTAGCAAAATTACATAAAGATATCTTGAAATACTAAAGAATAAATTTATTCAATAAAATCGCCATTGGCTTCAACCACGGCCTCCAAATGACTTTGGAATCTCCTGCAACTCTTCTGGATGGTCTCCTTGTTTAAGTTGGTGAATGCTGCCATAATCCTTGCCTTAGGTTCATCTTTGGTGTTACAAGGAGTTTTGTTGGTCTCTCACTCAACTGCACCCTATACAAAATAATCAAGGGGGTTGCAGTCTAAGGAGTTAGGTGGCTAGATGTTAGGGGTGGTGTGGTTGCAGAAATTGTTTGACAGCCTTGACTAGGTTTTCCTGCTTGTGTGGCATAGTGCATAGTCCTGTTGTCAGACATAGGATCTTCCAGCAGCCACCCTCTTGACCCAAGGTAGCACTACCTCCTCTAGGCACTTAATGTAGGCCTCCACATTGAGTCTGAGACCGTATGGAAAGATGAATGGAGGCATAACATCACCATCACTAGTGATCATTCCAAACACCATGATGTTGACTGGATGTTTAATTTTTATCACTCTCAGTACGTGTTTTGGTGATACGGCAAGCCAACAGTTGTTCTGTGTGTTCATCATCTCTTCGTATTGGAGCTTCCTGCATGAATGGCAAGCAGTACAACCCGTCGTTTCCAAATTTATGGCAGAATTGTGTCATGGTGCTGTTTTTCTCATAGACTGACCCTACTATATTGAGTAGTCAACAAAATCAAATACAAACAATATGCATGTGTGAAATTAATAATATAAAATGGTGACAATTTACCCATCACACCCTGTATATAAATAGATTAAAAACGAAATGAAGAAGCAAACAATTTAGTATGACTTGACAAAGACATTTGATTTAGTGAATCGATAAATACTACAGCAAAGACATCTTCCTGACAGGAAACTGCAGGTTGTGAGACTGGTACATCAGATAGCATTCAAAGGGAACTGAAGGTTTTGTGGCCTGCTGCTAATGAGAAAGGAAGATATAAAGAGTTTGAGAACAAGGTATGTCAAGTTCTTTATAAAATGACAGGATCTACAGTGGAGAAACTGGGAAAGTTTCAATTTCACTCCAAATAATTTCTTTCCTACAGGAAAGGAATTATTTGGAGTGAAATATGGGACCCGATTAGTGAAAGGGATATGTGGATCAAGTGCAGAGGAAGACGAAAAACTTGGCCTCACGCAGCTGTACGAAAGTTTAAAAAAGAAATGCCATTATGTGCAATGGCATATCTGCCAATATGAGCAAAGAAAAGAATGCAAAAGGACTCATGAACAGTTTCTGAAGAACCTGTATGGGGTTGTTAAGAAGCTGTTCACTGAACCGAAGAGTGGCACTTTATCGTGCACGAAAATAAAATTGAATGCTCATATCAAAGAAACCTACAGTGATCCAAACTGTAACCAACAACTGCCACCTATAAATGGGCTAAAGCATCTCTTAGAACCTGATATCGAATTTCAAACTGGGGACATCAGGGAGAAAGAGGTAAATGATTTTGTGAGAAAAGCTAGAGTAAAGAGTGCCTCAGGAGGTGATGGCATTTCGTATAAAGTATATAAATATTGCAATTGTCTATGAAACAAGCTCTTTGTCCTGCTCCAGCAGCTGTGGTATGAAGAAACTTTAGTAGAAGATTAGTGTAAGGCAGAAGGCGTATACCTGCTGAAGGAGGCCAATGCAAGACTATAAAACAAGTTAGGCCGATATCCTTATTGAAAGTGGAAGGCAAGATCTTTATGGGAATTCTCTCAAGGAGAACAGAGTAATGAATATGTTGATGAATCTGTTCAAAAGACAGGAATCCCTGGATGCATTGAGCATTGTTTTTCTATTTGGAAATTGATCCAGGATGCCAAACAGAACATGATAAATCTGAACATGGTATGGCTTGATCTAGCTAATGCATATGGCTCAGTGTCACATAAATTACTGACGAGAGCCATGGACCACTTCCACATTCCAGAGAAAGTAGCAAGATTAATGAGGGTATATTATGACAGTTTCAAGATGAGGTTTACAGCCAGAAATTTTACAACAGATTGGCATTGCTGCTGGCTACACAATATCTGTCACGTGGTTTCTCCTAATCATGGAGATAATTTTGAAAGCAGTGCACTTTTCAGAACAAATTGCCCATGTATAATTACCTATGAAGGCCTTCATGGATGATGTGACACTTCTGTTGACAGACAAGCAAATCATGCAGAGAGCCTTCTTGAGACTAGACAATCTTGTGCAGTGGGTGGTCAAGGATGTTGTAGTAACGCCGTGCGCATGCGTGGAATTCAACAACCAAGTTTTCCCGCTTCATTCTGCCTCTTTCTTGCTGGCCAGCGATTGAGCATGGACGTGTTTAGCTGTCTCTCTCCATCTTTCGAACTTACGCTAGACAGCTCGCTCACATATACATACCAACGTCCCAACAACCATGCTCACACACACAGAAGCTGTAACAACAAACAAGAGCTAAAGATGTACATATTTACCACCTGAATAAATGTTGTTTAAGTTGATAGTCTGGAGTTCAGCGTTCCGTTAATTTCTAATTTTATATAGGAAAGTCAGGTATACATCTAATGATGTATAACCCACTTTCCTATAAAGTGGTGACCCCGACGTGGTCCGAACACGCAGCCCGCTGAGCTACAATAACCCACTTTCCTATAAAGTGGTGACCCCCGACGTGATTCAAACACGCAGCCAACTTGAAAAGTTCATATAACCCACTTTCTTATAAAGTGGTGACCCCGACTAAGAAACAAACGCAGCATGGATTCTGGACTACCAACCTATAACTGGTGAACCCGACTAAAGAACAGATGCGGCCATGGAGACTGAACTACTAACCAGCATCATCGTCATGACCAACACGATTCTACGATTACTACGCCACCAACATCTCCAACCATAGTCAACACGACTTACTATGTACACCAAACTAAACCACCGCGGTAAATCTCTCTCTTCGATTCTGTTAGGTGACTTAGCTTCACCACGATAATAAACAGACAAGAGATTTCAGACAACGACGAACATCTGTATAACGAAGAATCTGCCCTGGCATCGAAGCCAAAACACAACTAGTGATAAGCTCTGCCAAACATACGCCTCACTTCTTTCACATACAGACTCATACTATTGTGTACTCAAGAACTTGGTATGAAACTCTCACGTGTACTGACTTTCTATCTGCTGTGATATCTCACATACATATAGACGGCCTGTTTTTTTATTATGTTCTTATATGTCGCATTCACACTCTCACATACACATACATCTTTTATGCCACACTAAATATCTCTTGTTATTCATTTCATACGGTTGTCTTTTCTATCGTCTCATTACTGGCTATTTATGTTATCGTAGTATAACATAATTATTTGTATATCATCTTTGATATATTATTTTGTGTTCGATCGTGTGACACGTTTAAATAAAAGGAGTCCTCTGTTTTTCCATTCGTCACCATTTCTCCTTTTTGAGTTTGCACGGTCGTTCTTCATCTTGGGTTAAAAAAATTTTTCATCAAGGTTTTCGCTAATGGTCGTACAGAGATTTGTCTGTCGACCGTCTGTAAAAGCGCACCTCTTCAAACACCATCATCACTGAGCGACCTTTTCGCCACCAGCTTCGTTCAACCAAGATTACCACCGCGACGACAACAACTACTACTACCAACTACAAGCATTCCCCCCGACGTCGCCAAGTTTCAACAGGACATCATTACCACCGTCAACATCATTACCACCACACATACAGAACACAGCTATATTACAGTTCCTGCGCCGACGTCTTCACCATCAATGTACTGTCTACCACAATGTCGTGCGCCAACAACCCCACCGCCAGGGACACACCAATATCAACACACTCGGTTTTATCGACTCTGTTAGAGTGGATGTTTCCACTCACGATCAACAGACCAAATTTCCTTGTGTAACTTTTATAGAATATTCCGTACCAGGTAACTGGTCACAACTAGCATCCGACGCTCAACTATAGCTCTGCCAACTGACCACGACTTCCTGAGTACAGACATTCTAAATCAACATTGTCTCATTTGTTTTTTTTACTAGGTGGCATTTACTGCCCATATTGCATTTTTTCTTTCATTCCTTCAATTTGTACATTGCATGCATGTATCTCACAAGTGTATATTCATTTCTTTGATTTTTCTTTGTGTGTGTTTGTACCACATCTTGTGGGTGGTTTCGGTGGCCATCCTGCCTCAGGCGTTCCAACAGATTTCATATTATCGTGCGTTTCCGCACTGGCAAGGGAGCCCTGTAGTAACGCCGTGCGCATGCGTAGTCTCACGCATGCGTGGAATTCAACAACCAAGTTTTCCTGCTTCATTCTGCCTCTTTCTTGCTGGCCAGCGATTGAACATGGACGTGTTTAGCTGTCTCTCTCCATCTTTCGAACTTACGCTAGACAGCTCGCTCACATATACATACCAACGTCCCAACAACCATGCTCACACACACAGAAGCTGTAACAACAAACAAGAGCTAAAGATGTATATATTTACCACCTGAATAAATGTTGTTTAAGTTGATAGTCTGGAGTTCAGCGTTTCGTTATATTCTTAATTTTATATAGGAAAGTCAGGTATACATCTAATGATGTATAACCCACTTTCCTATAATGTGATTCAGGACAAAAAAGTTGCATAATCTGACATTTATTAAGGGAGTGAAAAAAAAAATTAAGATTAAAATAGCTGAAGAAAGCATTCCAACAGTCAAGGAAGAACCCGTTAAGAGCTTGGAACATGTATATGCTGGAACATTGTCAGACAGGAGTCACGGGATGCAAATTATGAAACAAGCCAAGGTTGGGTTAGCAGCAATTGATAGCGCAAAGCTACCAGGTAAATATAAAATATAGTGCTTACTGTTCGGATTGTATCCATGCTTTTCGTGGCCACTTCTAATATATGAGGTGGCACTGTCATGAATTCAAATCATTGAACAAAAGTGTAATGTGCTCATTAGAAAGTGGCTAGGCCTACCTCGGATATTAACAGTTCAGCTCTCTATCGTAGAGAAGCTTATTGCTGGCGTCACTAGCTGAAATTTATAAACTAGGGAAGGTATAAACAGTGATGGTGCTGAGAGAATCAAAGGATATAGAAATCAGGCATAATCCACTAAATGTAAAAACAGCCAGAAAGTGGAAAGCAGAAGCAGACTGATGACATCCTGTCTTCACTTATACACTGAGATATGGTGGGTGCAATGCAAATTCATTGAAAGGGACTTGGATTTGGCACAGATAGGTTCAGACTATTTGCAAGCATGATGCAGAATGAACACAGATCTGTTGTTAGCAACAGCGTCAAAGCAAAGGAAACAGAGAGAAGAGAGCTTCATTTGATCCAATGCCCTCAAACAGGACAGATGGTGAAATGGGAGGAACGTGTTGTTTAGAGAAAAATAAGTAGGAATGAAATATGGAGGTTAACTACATCACAGTTAAGTTTTCTGCAGATGTGGAAAAGTCAGAACACTGAAGCATATTCTTTCTAACTGTTCACTGGCATTGAATAGATATACATAGAGACACAATCTATAAAGAACCTAATTGCTCTCATCAACAGTGACAAAAAACTATTGAAAGAATCAACCATAGATTTCATTATCTTCATGTGCTCAAGACAGCAGATCCATTTCAAGAAGAAACTTCCAGTCAGTGATGAAAAGTGGAATGGCTATTGGGAGGTGGCTGCAGATTTACCAGGGTGCCAAGGATTCTTTCCCATCCCAGTTGCAAAGAAACCAAATATTATAATAAGGTGTGAAAAAAAGTGGTAAATCTAGTCAAGTAATATGGATGCCACTTGAGGAATGTGAAGATGCAGGTTGGAAGTGGAACATTTTCCATTTGAAGTTGGATGTAGAGGATTTGTTGGACACAATGTGAGGTAACTGTTGTTATCATTAGGCCTAACACATCGTAAAGTAAATACCACCATGAGTGATATCCAAACTATAGTAGAAAAGGCAAGCCACTGAATTTGGTTAAAAAGAGATGACGAGCGATGGCTAGAAGAATATTGAGCTATATCTGATAACTAGTTGATCTTGCAGGTGGGGCAAGTGTGCAATGATGCTGTTGAGAGGTAGGACCCGAAATGGCTTGCATTCTCTTCAGATGACCTCATACACTTGCTGGCTTCCAGTATGTGAAGCTTTTATTTGGTAGCACTTGCATGTGCAAGTTGTTTGCAAAACATATAATATAATAAAATACACACCTTTTTATTATATTATATTATTAGACAGGTAAATTAAATGTCCTTGTCAAGTCATACTAAGTTGTTTGTTTCTGTTTTAATCTATACACACCTGCTCAAGGTGAAGCCATTTATAGCTGCTTTAGAATGGTAGTGGCAAATCGCACATTCAACTGCAGTTTATACTGGAATTTTAGTGGCATACCAAATTGAGCACTCTGAGTACATAGCTATTAGTTAGAGTCACCCTGACAAAAATGCCTCGTACATTATATATATATATATATATATATATATATATATATATATATATATATATATATATATATATATATTACATGTAATAACGTGTAATGTGGGTCCTGTCAGTCACGCTGGTAAAGGGAAACTAAAACAACACACAGAATGGGATTGGCAGTCAGAGGCACTTAATGCAGGTGAACTATGGTAAGAGATTTTACTCTTAGTCACTGGTCTCATCTGTGCTGGTGCTATGCAAAAAGCACTCAGTCTACTCTGCAGTGTGATTGGTGTTAGGAAGGGCATCCAGCTGTACAAACCATGCCAAAACAGACAAAGAAGCCTGCTGCAGTCTTCTGCCTATCCAGCTCCTGTCAAACCATCCAACCCATGCCAGCATGGAAAGCAGACGTTAAATGATGATGATGATGAAAAATGCAGATTTTTATTGTAAATTATATTTCTTATATCACTTTCATACATACATACATACATATGTGTGTGTGTGTGTGTGTGTGTGTGTATGTATATATATATATATATATATATATATATATATATATATATATATATATATGTATACATACATATATATATCTATATATATATATATAAATGAGAATGTTTGTCTGTGTGTCTGTGTGCTTCCTAAAACTTGAGAACTACACAACCAATTTCATTCAAATTTTACACATGCCTTACTTAGGGTCCCGGTTGTGTTTTAGTCAAAAACTTTTTTTAATTCTCGCATAGTTCGAGCCCACAGCAACATAATATCTCCTCCACTATTTAAGTATTACATGTCAAAAGTGAAACAAAAACACTCATGTCAAATACTTTCACTTTAATTGTTTCATTTTCATACTGATTCTACTACACTGAAACTATACTCTCACATATATACAGGCATACATACATATATACATACATACATGCATCTATATATCTACACAAATGTATACATATACATGTATATATATATATATATACCTCTCCTTAATATCTCTCCATTCCTCCTTCACACAAACATATACACACACACACAAACATATATGTATATGTATGTGTGTGTGTGTGTGTAAATATATATATATATATATATATATATAGTATGTATATATATGTATATATATGTGTATATATATATATATATATGTATATATATATATATATATATATATATATATATATATATATATATATATATATATATATATATGTATGTATGTATGTATGTATGTATATATGTAAGTATGTATATATGTATCTTATGTCAGGTCACTCTTCAGTGCTACTGGTAACATGTAATCCAGTACAACCTGTTGCATGGTCGGGTCGTCGGCGACTAAACTGGTAACCCCACCAGGCTTGCTTGGTGAGGAGGGTGTTGTTGGACACCCTGCAGGACGAAAAATAAGACCTGTCAAAGGGCGGATGAACTCCTGAACAGTCAACGACCATCCAACAAAATGTCTGTAAATTTGTATATATATATATATATATGGGTGCATGTATATGTATGAATGTCTGTAAATATGTATATATGAATAATTTTAATTTTATATATATACTATTTTTTATCTTTTATATTTTATTTATATAATTTTTTAAAATCTTTTTATATATATTATTTTATTTTATTTATTTATTTATTTGGAATTTTTTTTTTTTTTTTTTGGATGAGCTGCTCCACATCGGTCACCAGAGTGATATTTGATCACTTTACAGAGTGTCTGATTGTCGGTTAGGTGTCTGGAATGAGACGGCTTACCTCATGGGCAGGTAGAAGCTCTTTAACCTTGGTTGGTAACCTACCTAGGAGAAGGAAATCTCCGAAATAAAACCTGAGGCCTTGGAAGTTCCTGGTTTTGTCAATTCTCTAGTCACACCGGTGAAAGTCTTCTTGGGCTAATAAGTGGGGGTAGTGCAGTGCAAGCTACACCCACTAAAAATTATTCATCTGCACAGGTACTTCCTGTACTCCAAATCTTAGTAAAATCATTCAATTGGTTGGTTGGCAGAAACCTAAAAATGCACCTGTAACTTATTTTAAAATGTCTGAAACAAATTCAGTAAATGGCAAAAAAGGCTTGGGAACATCAGGGGAACAGGTCTGGCCCAGCAGGTGTCCCAGTGTATCACAGGCTGGACCCGGTCGTCATCCTGCCACTGTGGTCAAACAGTCCTCAAGAAAAAGTAAAAATAAACATCATTTGAATTTCGGCTGTTGGAATGTGCGCACACTTCTTGATGATAATTTCACGAAGAGGCCAGAAAGGCGTACTGCACTTATTGCATGTGAGCTAAAGAAATATTCCCTTGATATAGTTGCGCTCTCTGAAACTCGTCTCTCTGGTGAGGGTCAAGTAATGGAATCTGCTTATGGATATACTATCTTCTGGAAAGGCCTACCTAAGGGTCAGAGTAGAGAATCTGGTGTTGGGTTTGCTCTCAAGAATACATTAGTGTCCTCCATTGCAGAGCTTCCAAGTGGTATATCTGACGAGATCATGTCATGCCGTATCAAACTGACAAAAGGTAGGTTTCTTACCGTTGTCAGTATTTATGCACCAACAATGTCCCATTCTGATGAAACTGTGGGACAGTTTTATGACAATCTAGTGTAGTAACGCCTGCGCATGCGTAGTTTTACGCATGCATAGAATAAAACAAGCAAGCGTTTCCCGTTCAATTCATTCTCTTTCTCGCTGGCCAGCGATTGAGCAAGGACATGTGTTTAAGCTGTCTCTACATCTTTCGGTCTTATACTCGACAGCTCGTTATTCTCACCTCTAAAGATGTATAACTAAAGATTTGTATGTTTTACCAAGTAAATAAATGTTGTTTAAGTTGTTTAGTCTGGAGTTCAGTGTTCTTTCAATTTCTTTAATTTTATAGTAGAAAGTCAGGTATACAATCTAAAGATGTATAACCCACTTTCTACTAAACTAGCAAGATTATTGAGGAAAGTACCAATTTCTGACAAGCTGGTCATTTTGGGAGATTTCAATGCGAGAGTTGGAAGGGACTATGTTTCATGGCCTGTTTTAGGTCGACATGGGATTGGAAAATGCAATAAAAATGGAGTAGCTCTTTTGACGTTTTGTACTGAGAATAATCTGGTTGTCACCAACACTCTGTTTAAGCAGAAAAATAAATATAAAGCCACCTGGATGCACCCAAGATCTAAGCACTGGCATCTCATAGATTATATTTTGATTAGGAAATGTGATATGAAAGACGTTTCTAGCGTTCGGGTCATGAGAGGGGAAGAGAGCTGGACTGACCATCATCTACTGCGTGGCAAAATAGATTTTTCGATAAAACCTAAAAACCGACAGTCTGGTCCTAAGATACCCAAAAAGTTAAATGTTGCAAACTTTTAAATTATCAAGCAACTTGCAAAGATTCCACGACGCTATAGAAAGTATTAATCTTGACCCAAACAATTTATGGGAAGATTTCAAAACAAAAGTATTTCAGGCTGCAAGTTCGTCAGTGGGATTTACATCTCATAAATCCAGAGATTGGTTCTCAGATAGATCAGCAAAAATTCATGATCTACTTTTAGAAAAACAAAACTTAGGCAATACACTGCTCTCTCAGTCATTGAATCCCAACTCAAATGAAACTTACAGAAAGCTGAAAAGGAGAGTGCAAACTGCTCTAAGGAAAATTAAACAGGAATGGTGGAATGATAGGGCAAAGGGGGCACAAGAAGCAGCTGATAGAAATGATGCCAGTTGTTTGTATTCTTATGTTAGGGAGGTATATGGTCAAAAATCTTCCTCAATAGCTCCAGTGAGAACAGAAGATGGATGTTTTCTTCTGACTGACACCGCTTCTATTCATAAGCGTTGGGTAGAACATTTCTCTGCACTTTTGAATAGACCATCATCCATTAATATGAGGACGATAGAAAAAATTGAACAACTTCCAGTTATAGAAGAGATGGCATTTGAACCAACTCTAAATGACATTTATTTAGCTGTGAATAAACTGAATAACAACAAGTCTCCAGGATCTGATGGAATCTGTGCAGAAGTCTTGAAATATGGGGGTGACAAAATGATGGAACTCTTAAATATTTTAATTTGTCACTGTTGGAAAAGTGAGAAAGTGCCTCAAGACTGGATTGATGCCATTCTTGTCTCCTTATATAAATCGGGGCCAAAGGATCTGTGTGGTAATTTTCGTGGGATTTCCCTTTTGTCTGTGGTTGGAAAGGTACTCGCCCGCATTTTGTTAGAACGTTTAAATACCTTTATAGTTCCAAGTATAGTGTCTGAGTCTCAGTGTGGTTTTCGTTCCTCCAGGGGCACAGCTGATTGTATCTTTACTGTCAGACAATTACAGGAGAAGTGCATTGAACAGAATCTTGCTCTGTACCATTGCTTTGTTGATTTGAGCAAAGCATTCGATACTGTTAATCGAAGTGCTCTGTGGCTAATTCTGGGGAAAATAGGTTGCCCAGAAAAGTTTATAAACATGGTCAAGGCTTTGCATCAGGATATGAGAGCTAGGGTTAATTTTGGTGGTAGGCTTTCTGAATCTTTTGCTGTGGAAAATGGAGTAAAGCAGGGAGACCTTGATGCACCCACCCTCTTTGCAATATACTTTGCCGTTGTGGTGTCACATTCCTTTCAAAACTCTGAGGAGGGTATCTACATAAAATATCGAACAACGGGGAATGTTTTTAATTTGACCCGACTGAAGTTTAAAACGAAGGTTTTTACTTCACTTATTAGGGAACTTTTGTATGCTGACGATTGCGATCTGGTTAGTCATTCTGAATCGGGTCTGCAATCCCTTGTATCTGCATTTGACGCAGCTTGTGATGATTTTGGCCTGACCATCAATCTGAAAAAAACAGTTGTAATGTATCAACCTGTGTATGGTGCTGTTTGTAACCTCCCTAAAATTTTTGTTAAGGGAAAGTTACTTGAGGTTGTCAATTCATTTGTCTACCTGGGAAGCTCTGTTCAAGATGATGGAAATCTTGATACGGAAATACACCTGCGAATTCAAAGGGCAGCAAAAGCATTTGGTGGCTTGGAGTCACGCGTCTGGCGCCAGCGACATATAAATAACAATACAAAGCTGGCTCTTTACAAATCATTTGTCTTAACATCCCTATTGTATTCCTGTGAAACTTGGACCTGTTATGAAAGGCATTTTAAAGTGTTAGAAAAATTCCACCAAAAATGCCTTCGTCATATTTTAAGAATTAAATGGAATTCTTTTACTCCAAACACAGATATCCTTGCATCTGCAGGCATCCCCTCAATTAAAGCCATGATTTTGAGGAACCAATTGAGATGGTGTGGCCATATTGTTCGAATGGCAGATGAACGCATGCCGAAACAGCTGTTTTATGGTAAGCTTGCAGAGGGGAAACGTTATCGGCATAAACCTAAAAAAAGGTTTAAGGATGGCATAAGGACTGCTATGAAGTCAATTGGAATGGCTCCAAAAGATATAGAAGCCCTCACTTCAGATCGAGTTGGATGGCGAACAAGGGTGTGGAGTGGAGTGAAAGCATTTGAAGAGGCCAGGATGATGCAAGCAGGGCTCAAGAGATATTTAAGGAAAAATGTAAAGACTGAGAAGGTGAATGACAAGGACCTTTTTGTGTGCACAGTCTGTGACAGACCATGTCTGTCCTTGGCTGGCCTCAAATCTCACCTGCGAACCCATGGAAAACAAACCTCATCCAGCTATTCTGATTATATGTCTGTGCACACGTTTGAATGTGGTGTGTGCCAGAGGGTTTGCAAATTCAATGGGGGTCTTAAAAGACATGTTAGGATCCACAATGAGCAGAACTTACTTGCAGGTATTGGTAGTGCAAATCAGAGGTGCAATCTGTGTGGGTGTTTTTTCAAAACACTGTCTGGTTTAAAAAAAGCCACATCAGACGCCATGAAAGGGCTAAGGTGTAGGTGCAGGAGGTGGTCAAACTCTGTTTAAGGAGTAGACAATCATCATGTAGATGTATATATATATATATATATATATATATAGAGAGAGAGAGAGAGAGAGAGATGTATATGTATACATATGTGTAGATGTATATATATATATATAGATGTACATGTAATATGTACACATATATACACATATATACAGGCATACAGATATCTATACATATATACACCCATACACACACATACACATCCACACAAACACACGTTAGTCATTTGTTTTTGTGGTGTTACATGTGGTGTTATGGGCTGTGATGAGCTATGTGTTGTTGGTGGAGAGGGATCGCAGATGAAGCAAACGGAAGTGAAGACAGACTGGAAGGGCCAGACCGGAAGGGCCAGACCGGAAGGGCCAGACCGGAAGGGCCAGACCGGAAGGGCCAGACCGGAAGGGCCAGACCGGAAGGGCCAGCAGAAGTCGGCCACACGCAGATGCGTGGACAGCGAGCACATGTGGTCAGTTCGAACATAGACGGCGTATGTAGAAGACATGTTTTGATCTGGAGCAATCGTTTACCCTGCCACGGTCGACAAGGCATTGTCGCAGTGTTTCATTCTCCCTTTTGCTTCTTGTTGTCTTTTTCCTCCATCACACCACAAGCTATTTCAGCCCATAAAAAAAAAATAATTATGAGTGTAGTCCGGATTTCTAATGACGTGATTAAACCGTTTTGCGGTGACATGGATGTGGTCACGTGGCTAAAAAAGATGAAGCTAGTTGTGAAGCTCCACGGGATAGGCGACTTAGCAAGCTTTTTACCGCTGTACTTAGATGGCCCGGCATTGGCGTTATTCTTAGAGATGGAAGAGAGGGACCAACTTAGCGCGGAAAAAATAGAAATCCGCTTGATGGAGGCCTTTGCAGAAGGAATGTTTGAAGCATATGCTTGCCTGGGGAAAGCAAAGTGGACTGGCGAACAGGTCGACATGTTTACCAATGAACTCAGGAGATTGGCTAAACTGGCAGGGTACGAAGGAGAATCGCTAGATCGGATGGTTAAGTTGGCGTTTGTGACTGGTTTTCCTGACCACATGTCGGTCGAATTGCAGAAGCTGCTGAACGTGAACTCCATGGCAATGGCGGATATTATAACTCGGGCTCGCGTGCTAGTTTCGTGTTGTAGATCAACGCCAGTGGCAGCAACTGCAACAGCAAAAGGTGGCCGAGCAAGGAATAGTGGAGAGGGGTCGAACAAGGAATGTGTGCAAACGTTCAAAGGACAGTGTTTCTGGTGTCAGGGCCCACACATGGTGCGAGACTGCAAGTTACCCAAGCCTGAGGTCATTTGCTATCGGTGTCAAGAAACAGGACATATAGCCAGCGAATGTCTGCAGGGAAACAGTCTAAGGGAGACTACTGCGCCAGTGGTTATCCCTTTGGATCAATAGAGGCGTGTTTGTTGCTACCCGTTGTCGACATTCTGGTGGAGGGGAAGATGTCGTGAGCCCTCGTGGACATGGGCTGTACGACGACCCGGATGACTCCAGGAGTGGTAGAGACGTGGAGTGGAGAAAGCAGTGTGAGGGCAGAAGAGAGGTATGCTGTGAAGGCATTACAGACATGCAGATTGAGGTGCAGGGAACAAAGCTGAAGCTGCAAGCAATTGTAGTTGGTCACTTGGTGGATGAGATTGATGTGGTGATGGGGATGGATGCAATCACCCGTTTAGGAGGTGTCACTGTCAACGAGGCCAGTGTAACTTTCGGGGTTGCGGGGAAACCGTGTATGGCGACACTGTGCATTGATGAGAACCGCAAAGAAAACTATGCCGCGCACACTATTGAAGACCAGGATTTTCGTGCCACCTTCAATGGCCAGAGGTGAACAGTGGAGTGGCACTGGAGGGGAGAGCCCCCGACGTTGAAAAATAAAGTGGGCTGCTACCAGCATACTTTGAAAGGAGATGCTAGAAGCGAGTTATATATATATATGTATACATACATTCATACATACATATATATATATATAACTTTTATAAGTAATATTCTTAAAGAATATATAACTGAACTTATATTGAGTGCTCAATTATTTTGAGCAAATAAATGTGTATATATGTGTTTTTATATTATTAATAAATTCATAAACTTATCAATAATATACTCAGGAAATCAATATTTAATATTTTGAAAGATATATATCCAATATGACATGGTAATATAATAAATTTAAAATTTGAAATATAAATATACGAAATATAAATATAAATATGTATAAAAATATGAATGTACATAAATATACGTGTGAATATAAATGCGTATAAAAATTTATGCGTAATTAAGCATGAATATTGTAAAGTCTAAAATATAAAATATAAAAAAAACCTAAAATTTAAAGAGTTAGACATCTGACGATCGTTTCACGGATATTATTATAATCACAAAGTGATCAAAAGATTAGCTTACTATCAGTAATTCCGCTCTTCGGAGATGAATTAAGAACCAATGGTATATATATAATATTATTTAAAACATTAGAAATATTAAAAAATTAAAAATAATAATAAAATATATACTGTCTTTCCTATAAATTGTAAAATTAATCCTTCTGAAATTTGTAACTTTACAAATTTCAGAAGGATTAATTTTACAATTTATAGGAAAGACAGTATATATTTTATTATTATTATTAATTTTTTAATATTTCTAATGTTTTAAATAATATTATATATATACCATTGGTTCTTAATTCATCTCCGAAGAGCGGAATTACTGATAGTAAGCTAATCTTTTGATCACTTTGTGATTATAGTAATATCCGCGAAACGATCGTCAGATGTCTAACTCTTTAAATTTTAGGTTTTTTTAATATTTTATATTTTAGACTTTACAATATTCATGCTTAATTACGCATAAATTTTTATACGCATTTATATTCACACGTATATTTATCTACATTCATATTTTTATACATATTTATATTTATATTTTGTATATTTATATTTCAAATTTTAAATTTATTATATTACCATGTCATATTGGATATATATCTTTCAAAATATTAAATATTGATTTCCTGAGTATATTATTGATAAGTTTATGAATTTATTAATAATATAAAAACACATATATACACATATATATATATATATATATATATATATACATACACCCATACATACATATATATATATATATATATATATATATATATATATATATACACACACACACACACACACACATACATACAGGGTGCGTAAGGTATTTGAGGACGCACCTTTTTTGGGTCATTGCTGCATTTTTTGCTAACTTTGTATAATCTTTGTTTCAGAAAATAATAATGGCAGACTCTCAACTTACTCAAGAAATGAAGGGGCATACTGTTATTGTGGTTATAAAGGTTGAGCATAGCGATTTAGAAATATCTCAATTTTTAGAAGTTGCCAGATCTACAAAGTTTGTAAGGAGTTAGAGACTGAAGATGGAAATGTATCACCAGTA
The DNA here is from genome assembly GCF_046866305.1 of Octopus bimaculoides. NCBI lineage: Eukaryota > Metazoa > Mollusca > Cephalopoda > Octopoda > Octopodidae > Octopus > Octopus bimaculoides. The sequence goes on along the minus strand of NC_142931.1, from coordinate 95,635,616 downwards.
TCAAAGCATAAAAAGCGTTCTAAACACTCTGAAACCATCAGAACACCTGAATTTATCCACCAAGTTCAACAGACCATTGATTACAATCCCAGAAAGTCCATGAGGTCAATTGGAAAAGATCTCTATGTGTAAGAAAGAACAGTCAGAAATGTTGTCCACAAAGACATCAGATATATGTCTTTTATGGTGACGAAAGATCAATTTGTCAGAAAAAGCAAAAGAAAATCACTACATCAACTCTAAAAAGCTCTTAAACAAACTGAAAAATCCAGCAGAAGAAAAATTGATTTGATTTTTTCTCAAATGAGAAAAACTTTGACCAGGATCAAAAAGTTAACTGACGAAATGACTGATGGTTGTGTACAGACTCTTCTGAAGTTCCAAATGTTATGCATATAAAATTTCCTACAGCTGTCATGGTTTTAGGGGTTGTCAGCAATGAAGGATATGTGATGCCTCCTTACTTCTTTCCACAAGGCCTTAGAGCTAATGTTGCCACCTACATTGAGGTTCTGGAAATAATTGTTAAGCTGTGGATAGACAGAATATGCAATGGACGGCCACATGTGTTTCAGTAAGACTCTGCACTATCACACATGGCTCTAGTAACACAGGAATGGATGGCTGAAAATTTTCATGATCACATAACCCTTAACATTTGGCCTCCTAATTCTCCAGATCTCAATCTATTGGACTATTACATGTGGAATGTTGTTGAGAGAGAGGTCAATGAACACACCCATAACACCAAAGATTCTTTGAAAGCTGCCATAGTCAGAGAAATGACCAAAATGAACAAGGACCACTTGATTCGAGCATGTAGATGATTTAGATCTCATGCAGAAACAGTTTTTGAAGCTGAAAGTGGCTTTATTGAATAACATTATAGAAAAGAAGGTTTATCTTTATCCTCATAGCATTTTTTGATAAATAAAGTTATTATTTGTTATTATATATCTGTTTTTTAATAAACATAAATCTATCCTCAAATATCTTACACACCCTATATATAATATATATATATATATATATATATATATATATATATATAGGCGCAGGAGTGGTGTGTGGTAAGTAGCTTGCTTACCAACCACATGGTTCCGGGTTCAGTCCCACTGCGTGGCATCTTGGGCAAGTGTCTTCTACTATAGCCTCGGGCCAACCAAAGCCTTGTGAGTGGATTTGGTAGACGGAAACTGAAAGAACCCCGTCGTATATATGTATATATATATATATATATATATGTGTGTGTGTGCTTGTGTGTCTGTGTTTGTCCCTCTAGCATTGCTTGACAACCGATGCTGGTGTGTTTATGTCCCCGTAACTTAGCGGTTCGGCAAAAGACACCGATAGAATAAGTACTAGGCTTACAAAGAATAAGTCCTGGGGTCGATTTGCTTGACTAAAGGCGATGCTCCAGCATGGCCGCAGTCAAATGACTGAAACAAGTAAAAGAATAAAAGATATATATATATATATATATATATATATATATATATATATATTGTCAATGTATCATACACCCAAAAAGAAGCACACTCTAAAGCATAAAGCAGTAATGTAGTTATATGCAGTTAAGTCTATGTCCAGTTATAGAGTGACCAATGGTTTCACATCCATAAAGGGCCTAGCCCCATGGATGGCTTGTCAGACTCTAAAGCTGAAGACATATGACTCAACTCCAAGAGGCAGGAATCTACTATGGTTAGTCAGTTAGTAAGTAACCAAAGAATAAAAAATATAGGTTGGTGAGGAGGGGTTATCTCCCTTAGACCAGTTCATATGGGCAAAAGTGTGGGAACAGGGAATTACACCCTTAAGCTGCTTTTAGTTCATAAGGACCTTTCTGGATCTAATCAATGAATAGGAAATCCCATGCTTGCAGTAGGTAGTGCTTGAAATGAAGGCAGGGACTGTAAATTTCTTGGTGAGAGTTCAGTAACCCTGGTTTCAGGGAGTCTTTGAGGATCCTTGCTCACTCAGCTCTGCAAAGCTTGTAAGTGTCCACTCCCATTAATGTAGGATACCAGCCACTCTATGATCCTCTACTTGATATCATATGGGGTTCCTTCATCTTTGAGGCTTACCAGGGATGTGACAAATTGTCTTTTCAGAAACCTGAAAGAGGACCTGTAGTTGTACAGGTGCCACTTGAAAGCAGTCCCAACTGACCTGATATATTTTCAGGCTTGAGTGTTCACATTTCTTGCACATTTTTAGTTGACTCTTGGTCAGGAGATGTTGTTGCCACTGGTATTGCTGGAGCTGCCATTGATGCTGTTATCATTACAAGGTATGAGTCTGGCAATATTGCTGCAGCGTTTGTCATTGTAGTGGTCATCCCTGGCCATAGTGTTCGCACTGCTGTCACCGATGGTGATGCGGGTGCCATTGTGTGTAATACTGGGCATGGGGCCATTAATCTCAATGGTTCTGCTAGTGTTGGCATAGTTGTCATCGCCAGCTGTAGTGCTGGTGTTGGGGTCATTGGCATCAGTGCTGGTGTTTCTGCCACTTTCATTGCTGCCATTGCCGTCACTGTTGTTGGATGATCTACAGCTGCTATTACTATGATTGCTGGGTCTGGGTATTACCACAGCCTCATAAATAACTCCATCACTCTTGCATTGCCCCACCACCACAAGTCGATAATTGTAATTCCTGTGAGAGCAGTTGGCCTCGTCCCACATTTTATGGGTGTTTGCTAAAATACTTTTCATGTTGAGTGCACTAAAGGAGAGCCTTAGGTTGTGCCTACTGAACAAACATCCGTACCTGTGTGTCTACATGAAGTATCTGTCTACTAACCTGAGGAATATACTTACCACACAAGTCTTGATGTTGAATGAGAAGGGTGGGGCAAACCAAATGACATTCTGGCAATGCTTCTTTTTGTGAGTGCTAGGGCTCAGCATATAGTCCTTAAACCCACTGGACACTGGTGCCTCATTGTAGTGGGGGGCTGCAGCATTGAAAATTTTTTGACTTGAGGATAGATTTGTGATCCTCTTGCTGACAACCTTCTCCAGATTCTTGAATATGATAGAGGTGTGACAGAAAGCTGTGTTGATGTAGGACGGCCTTGTGGTAGGGCCTGTATGTACCAGAGCCCAAGCCTAGAGTGACATCTTGGACATCTATAGTGGTAAGGTTAGTTTTGATAGTAATTTTGAGTCTCATGGAACCTAGGGTACTAATTAGATCCTTTCTAAGTCTATCAAATGTGGGCCTGTTGGCTCTTCTAGAGATGGCCAGAGTGTCATCTCTGTAGAGACCAAAGAGGACTGAAGGGAACTTCTTCCCTAAGGTGTCCCGGAAGTATAGTCCAATGAGATCACATATCAGTGCTGTCATAGGCTCACATTGCCACATTGAAGGAACCCTTGGGGTTGGATCGCTTTACCTAATCTTTATTGAACAGCACCATTCTCCTGGCATCCATTTCAGCACCATTCTCCTGCATTCATTTCGGCATCATTCTCCTGGTATTCATTTCAGCATTGTTCTCTTGCATCCATTGCAAATGCTACCTACTGCAAGCATGGGATTCCCCATTCATTGATTAGATCTGGAAAGGTCCTTACAAATTAACAGCAGCCTAAGAGCAAAATTCCCTGTTCCTCCACTTTAGGCCCACATGAACTGGTCTAAGGAAGATAACTCGTCCTCACTGACCTGTATTGTTTATTCTTAGGTTACTTACTAACTAACTGATTGCAATGGATTCCTGCCTCCCAGAGTTAAAGAGTTATATGTCTTCAGCTTTAGATTCTGATGAACCATCCATGGGGCTAGGCCCTTTATAGATGCAAACCTATTGGGGATAGACTTAACTGCATATAATATATATATATATATATATATATATATATATATATATATATTTATATAAAACTCTTTTGTTTTCAAAATATCATTCATATAATTTTTATGAATTATAGATATACTAGCTGGCCCCCTGCCATCAAAGATTATGGCTAAATTGAAGTATTTTATATATAAATAAGGTACAAAACCAAGTTTTTAATTAAATAATTCTTTTATTAACAAATTTTTTGTGAAAAATCTATCCGCAATTAACATCTCTTGACAGCTTGTTTCCTTCAAAAGAAATTTTTAAGTTTTCCTTCCTTCTTGTACGACTTAAGGCCACATAAAGCTGACTGTGACTAAATACAGAAGCTGGCATGTAAATACCAACTTTTTCGAAGCATTGTTTTCTTTCAATTGCACTCTCCATTAGTGAAACCAATCCAAACTCATACAACTTAAAGTCACAAAAAGCAGTCTCTGACTTATAGTTGATGTTATAAAAATTCCCTATTCAAAATTTATTACATAAATTTCTTAATATAAATAAATTAGGCACATTTACCAACTGTTAAATGTATATTTATAATATACCTTTCAACTGCAGCTGTTTTATATTCTTGATACACTCAGGCTACAATTATTTTCTCTAATGAGTGTGTATATGTATATGTTTGTAAAGGTGTGTGTGATTGTAATAACTATATGTAACACAACAGATAGCAAATAGATGGTAGCTCAAACTAATACACTTTTCAATGTAGTTGTATTTTGAGTAGTTGTATTTTGAGATATGACATCGATCACAGGTAATAACTGAATGAACGCTGGTTAGTTTATGTATAGTTACTGAAAGAACACTGGGTAAAAATTTCTTAATATAAATAAATTAGGGACATGTATAAACTGTTAAATTAAAATGTGTATAATATACCTATCAACTACAGTCATTTTATATTCTTGATACACTCAGGCAATAATTATTTTCTCTAATGAGTTTGTGTATATATATGTTTGTGTAGATGTGTGTGATTGTAATAATTATCTTTAACAAAACAGATAGAATATGGATGGTAAATCAAATTAATATATTGTCAATATTATCTAGTGGTTGTCTTTTGAGATGTTACAATGATCATCATTTGTGACTGAAAGAACGCTGGTTCACACATACAAACATTCACATACTTGCCTTGTACATGCACATACATACATACATATACTCACACAGAGTTGAAACGCTGTTTGATTTTTCTTTTCAGTGTTGAATGTTTACCATCCCACTTCCATTGCACACACACACACACACACACACACACACACACACACACACACACACACATACACACACACAGAGTCAACACGCAACACACGTAAACATTCACATACCTCCGTTTTACACACACGCATATATACTCACACAGAGTTGAAATGCTGTCTGAATATTTGCCATCACTGCTTCCTTCCTTACTCATCTATCACCCCTTCCTTTTCCATTCATATGTTGTGATGAAGAAAATCACAAGAGTATTATAGTAGATATTTATATTCTTCGATTTTTTTTCCTTTCTTTCATTTTAGTCCATTTTTCTATGGTTGCCATTCCCGACACCCTTGTTTCTTTTTCCAAGTGAAGGATAACATATTCGCATGCACTCACATTCACACAGACATGCATACACACACATATGTATATGTATACGCATGCATAGATGATTATATAATTATGTGTGTGTATGTATGAGTGCAGGTGTTTATAATATGTATTTGTGTGCTTATGTGGCTGTGTGGTAAGAAGTATGCTGTTCAACCATATGGTTCTGGATTCAGTCCTACTGCATGACACCTTGGGTTTCTTCTACTATAGTTCCAAGCTGACCAAAGCCATGTAAGTTGATTTGATTGATGGAAACTGAAACAACCCTGTTGTATGCATATCTATTTGTGTGTGTGTCTTTGTGTCCTTGTACTCCACCACTGTTTTACATCCCTGTAACTGGCAAAAGTGATCAATAGGCTTAAAAAAAGTACTGGGGTTGATTAATTCAACTAAAACCTTTTGAGGTAGTATCCCAGCATGACCACAGTCTAATGACTAAAACAAGTGAAGAATAAAAGTTTACACACACACACACACACACACACACACACACACACACAGCCATCTTGAGCAAGTGTCTTCTATTGTAGGCCAGAGCTGACCAATACTTTCAACAAAGATGTTACAACTATATCTCTTTGTTCAAGTGCTTCAATTCTGTGTACGAGTATTTATTCAACTGCTGACATTTATCAGTGGTTTGTCCCATTGTTTTGATTTGCCATAAATGATTATATAACTATGTGTGTTATGTATGAGTGCAGGTGTTTATAATATGTGTTTGTGTGCTTATGTGGTTGTGTGGTAAGAAGTATGCTGTTCAACCACATGGTTCTGGATTCAGTCCTACTACATGTATACATACATATACATACATATATATATATACCTATTTAAATATATATGTACATATATATATATATCTCTTATATTCACCTTCCCCTTCCCCCTTCATCGTCACCTCCTCCCCCTTCATCGTCAACCCTCCCTCATAAGCTCATCTCACCCCAACACACTCCTACTCTACCTTCCCACCCCACCCCACGCCATCCAATTCCTTACACCCACCCCAACCTCTGCATACCCACATACCCCTACCTCTACCCCCACCCTCAGCCTAACCCACACTCTACCCATGCTTTCCCCACTCTCGCCTCCCCCACCTTCCAACTCCCACCTCCCAACACTCTCACATCACACACCATGCACACACTAGCACTGACCAACTCCTTTCTCCCTTCCCCATTTTTTCACACCTATATACACACCTACATACACACATACATACCTTAAGATCACCAGCATTCTCTCACACACACACACAGTTTCTCGTATTCAGGTCACCGTTTCTTTCCCCTTTTGTTATCTCCCCTTTTTCTTAGCTCTCCTGCGTGAACTTTCTGTCCAGCAGTCGCCATGATAGATCGATGACCACAACATTCAAATTTTTTTTTCTCCGTGTTTTTCTCCTTGTTTTTCCCCTTATTCTTTCTGTTGAAGAGCGTAACTCGAAACGTTAAAGACTTTCTCTATTCCCGAGCGTTAAACTAATACATCCTTTTGTTGTTTACACCACCTGTCCTCGTCTGTTGTTGTTTTTTTCGTAAATTCTCCCATATATATATATATATATATATATATATATATATATATATATATATATATATATATATATATATATACACATATATATATATACATACATATATATATACACATATATATACACATATATATACACAAATATATACACATTTATACATACACACATATATAAATAAATATACATACATATATATACATACAAAGATATAAATATATTCATATAAATGGTTGAGTTCTATTTCATCCTGTACTTTGAGGGGGTTCCAAAGGTCGATTTCTAATAAAGATTCTTCATATTTCATTGGTAGCTTACTGTTGTAAGAATTTTGTGAATATGAAAATACTACAAGTATAATGTGTGTTATGAGAATTTATAGAGCAAATATCCTATGGAAACTCAAGAAACTTTTTAAAAGATGGAGAATAGATGTTAAAAATTTGAAAAGAATTTAATCCAAGTATATGATCTTATCTTTATAAGGATATGATGTATATCTGAATATGTTATGTTATGTGACACTCACTCCATCAAGTCTTCTGTTACAATAATAATATCATTTTTTTTTATGTATTCTTTTTTCACACTGAGGAGAACAGTAATTTGTAATTAATTTAATTATAATCAAATTAATAAAATTAATTCCTAATTTTTCTACCATGCTATTTACATGTTTATATTGTTGTTCGAAATGATTGTATGCATGGATTAAATTCTTTTCTAACTTTTAACATCTTCTCTTCTGCATCTTTTAACAGTTTGTTGAGTTTCTATAGGATATTTGTTCTATAAATTCTCATAACACACCTTACATATGTATATATATATATATATATATATATATATATATATATATATATATATATATATACATATGTATATATATATATATATATATATATATATATATATATATATATATATATATATATATATATATATATATATATATATATATATGTATATGGATATATATATATATATATGGAGATATATATATATATATATATATATATATATATATATATATATATATATATATAGATGGATATATGTATATATATATATATATATATATATATATATATATAGATGGATATATGTATATATATATATATATATATATATATATATATATATATATATAGATGGATATATGTATATATATATATATATATATATATGTGTGTGTATATATATGCGTGTGTGTGTATGTATATATATATATATATATATATATATATATATATATATATACATACATACATACATATATATATATATATATATATATATATATATATATATATATATATATATACAAATATTCTATAATTATAATCAGGGGTCAGCTAATTGCTTCACCACGCACCGAGTTTAGAAATAGGAGCTAAATGCCTTTTCTACTACCATAAAGATGTCCCAGACAGTAATACACTTTTTTACGTAGACAAAAAGAAAAAATAACAAATTCATACAACTCAGATTAGCTACATATGCATTTCGAGATTAAAGTAAACAAGTAAAAGAATAAAAGAAAAGAAAGAAAATAAAATAATCATAATCAGTGTAGCCCGGCGTTGCCCGAGAAATTTAATTGATTTTAGTAATACTTGAAATCGATGTCATTGCTTTCTTCTTGTACTGATGCATAAATAACTTACATATAAAACGGGTCAGTAAGAGTAAAAGAGGGAGAGAGAGAGAGAGAGAGAAAGTGATACATACAAAGTCATAGATTAACTTGGTTACATTTTTCACCCTTACTTCTTCTTCCTCTCTCCCATTTAATACCTTTCCTCTACCTCTAACATATTTTTCATAACATAGAAACGTAAAAACACGCACAACCACACATACGTGATCTGTGGTAACAACATACACATAAACACATACACACATCAACATTATAGATATAAGATTTATTTCGTGTGTGTTTATTATATAAACACGCGCATGCATTGCTATCTTATAACTGTCTTCCGTTTTCCCTTCCTCTCTTTCTCTCTCTCTCCCTCTTTTACTCTTACTCTCTATAAAAACGCTGGTACAGGTAGAAGGGAAGAAATATAAAAGTTGCTAGAAACAACAGCCAAATCTCCCTTAAATCATACAAAGTAAACAGAATTTTTAAAATCTAATTACTGCACTAGAAAGTTCACATCGAGAAAATTCCAATGATGTAAAAATTTTTACGAAAAAGTGGAAAATGTGGATTCCTATAGATGCAACACTCACTCACACAAAGCACTGATAATAAATTGTTTTGTTTAACTTAGGACATGATAGAAAGGAGAAAGATATTCATTGCAAATCAGTGAACTTCATTAGAAATGTGGGTAATTTTTCAGATTAACACCCACACGATTTTCACTATGGTGTCAGGGTTAGGGTTTAGGATTAGGGTTAGTGTTACAGTTACGGTTTTAAGGTCAGGGTTAGGGTCTTAGAGTTAGGGGTTAGGGTTTGGGTTAGGATTAGGGTTAGGTTTAGGGGGTTAGGGTTAGGTAATCATGCGGGTGTTAATCTGAAAAATTACCGAAATGTGAAAACTACCGACCCTGCCATTTGTTATAACTTTTGTTGTTCTGTTTAATATATACATAGATTATGCCTCCAAAGAAGAGAGTTTGCTGGCGAAAGAATGCAACCGGTTTAAAAAGACAGCAACAGACTGCACCAATTCACCACATTCCAGAAGCTACTTTGAACATAATGCAAAATGGTGCATCAACATCTACTGCCCAATCTGATAGAATTCTAGCAGAACTGTGTAGCAACAGATCGCCAGCAATTGCTTCATCAGAAATTGCCGTCCTAGCTCCTGTGAAAAGGAATTATCCTGCTATGTATAATCAGGGTAGCGCAAAAAGTTGTTTTGCACAAGCATTTGTATAGCCAATTAGATGGATGAAATTTATGTATGCTTAATAATGTTACGCAAAACAGCCTTCAGACTTTCCCTATTAATTTCATCGTCTTTTGAATTATGAACATATTTACATCATAAGGGTTTTTTCGTTGTAAGGCTTTCTTTTTTAGTTGATTTTCACCGAGTAAGACTTATCGTAGATGGCGTAATAAGTCACACCCGGACAACATCGGGTTATACTGCAACACCTTTTTTTAGTCGAGCAAATTGACCCAGGACTTATTCTTTGTGAGTCTAGTACTTATTCTATCGGTCTCTTTTTGCCGAACCACTAAGTTATGGGGACGTAAACACACCAGCATCGCATGTCAAGTGATGTTGGGGAGATAAACACGCACACACACACACACACACACACACACACACACACTCACACACATACATATATATGACGGGCTTCTTTTAGTTTCCGTCTACCAAATCCACTCACAAGGCTTTGGTTGGCCTGAGGCTATAGTAGAAAACACTTGCCCAAGGTGCCACACAGTGGGACAGAACCCGGAACCATGTGGTTGGTAAGCAAGCTACTTTATTTCATTATAATTTGCCATAGAGGCAGAACACAGAGTAGCTGCGGGCTAGACAAACACATTAATGAGATGAAATGAATGATAAACATGATGGCATAATGGGAGAAGACAAAAGCCACCCGCCGAACTTTGCTTCTCTAAAACACTGTTCTTTTATAAATAAAATTTACACATTGAGGCTATGAACCTCGTACATAAAAAATTCCAAATTATGACATAAATTAAAGCACTTGCCTCTTACAATTTTTCATTATATGAGTCAGATGACCCCACAATATGAGGCACTTGTCCACTTACATTTTTTTTCCCCCCAGACTCATTGTTTCACTCAAGCACAACGATGGGTCTGGGTCAGGCCAATTCACACAACGGAATTTACCGATGGGAAAGGAATTCACCACCGTACGTACATCACTATCCGACATGACCACAATCATCTGCGGAGGCCAGTCCAGATCCTTAGTACAGGTGAGGATTCCCTCTCTCCAACCCTTCCTAGTACACTTTTTCACAAATTTATGTAGGGCCCCTCCCTTGCGGGATAGGATTAGCCATTCCTGCTCCTCACAGGGCAAGCCCACAGTTTCTACTGTCGGCGGCACAATTCCTGCCGACAGGCTTTCCTCCATTGGCGGCACAATTCCCACCAACGGGGCGTTGGGGCATGCCAGTGGTGCACTATCAAGTGCCAGCTGTGCTCCGTTCTTTTTTTCTTTTTTTGGGGGGGGGAGACTGGAGTAGGGCGCACTTCCACCTTTGCCGGAAGGTCCTCCTCCTCACCCGCAACTTTCGGTGGGCAACCATTGTTGCCCACCTTCTTCCTTTTCCTTCCTTTCTTTGAGGAGGTCTCCACCTCTTCGACTTCCTCCGTCTCTCCCTCCACTGGGGGAGTGGGGGAAACTACATTCAATAACTGTTCCCAGACCTTACTCTGGTCCTAGGGACAGTCTTTCTTTATGTAGCCGGGCTTCAGACACAGGTGACACTTGGGGAGCGTCCCTCAAGGATCACCAGACATCTGTACCCGGCCATCCTCAAAAAATCTGGAAATACCAGATCTTTGGCTGATTGGGCCCACATGGTCAAAACAACTTTTGACCCAACCCAATCAGCCGATGGAAGTATTTTCACATTAAGGAGCCTGGCTCAGCTGCTACCCAGTCCCTGGCAGACTGTCCTCAATCTACTCAGGCTCAATACCGAGTGGCAGCCCACACACCCTAACCCTAACCCTTCTAAGGGCTAGCTTGCAAAATTGCGAGCCACCTCAGGGGTGTCAAATAGCAACCAAACCGTTGCATACTTGACACCCCTGGTTATGAACTTGATAGTGACTAGATGCTCTGCCAGCTCACTCTCTATCTCGACCTTGGCAAAGACCGTAATGGTGTCGAGTGCCTTTGAGTAGGTTCTGAGCACCACCGTTCTTTCCTTAAAGTCCTTTAACCATGCTAGCATGGAAAGCGGACGTTAAACGATGATGATGATGATGATGATAGGCGCAGGAGTGGCTGTGTGGTAAGTAGCTTGCTTACTTCCGGTTTGCTCACTGCGCATGTGCGCCAGATTGGTTATTTGCTTTGAATGAAGATAGACATCAGTTTCGGCTCTGTCTATAGAAGAAAAAATTGAAGAATTCGCCGGGGTAAGTCGTTTTTGTTGCTCAGCTGGGCAGCAATTTATTGCTTCTATTTATTTCTTAGAAAATTGTTGTCCAGCGGTGTGGCATCTTCGCTTTCCTTGGCGAGTTTTTTGTGTGTTCATTGTACGAACAAATTTTGTATTCGCTGTTTGTGGGAGGCGAGTTCGCTTGCCCATAGTAGCGAAAATTTTTGTTTTGACTTTGAGCCATAAAAAAAAAAAAGAAGCAGCTTTGAGTGAAGAAAACTTTTTGTGAATTTTGACGTACAACTACAGGTAAGACTTTTGTGTTTTTTGGGATTTAGTGGGGGTTTGTTGCTCGTGTTTATTTATATTTATGTCGAGCAGGGAGTCTCCACTGAATTCCACGCATTTGTCTGCCTGTGGGTGTGCTTAATGTCTCACTTAGCGGTGAGAAGAGTGTTTTGGAGGTAATACGCCTCCAAAAATTGTGAACTTAGTTTCTAAAGGTTTGTTGGTTTCAAGCCGTGAATTGAGAACTACAAATGAATATTGTGAACTTTGTTTAAAACAGAGAAGGAATTTATTGTTTTCAGACCAAGTTTTGAAAGCTAATAGATTTAAAGAAAAGTCTTCCTCTTGCTTTGAACTACACCACGTGGAACTACGCAAAGGATTTCATTTTTACCAGCAAAGTGATGACTGCAGCGGAGCCGGGATCAAATCGGGCCGGAGTACCGTTGTGGCCTGAAAGTTTGTTATTCTGTCTGGAACTTTATATTTTATTTATTGTTTCTGAACTGTTGTATTTCCTTTCTCCTTCTTTTATGAACTTTTTTAGTACGAACTGTTTATTTTATTTCTTCCGCATTTTTGAACTGTTTTCTCTTTTTGCCTGTTTTAAAAATTTTTCGTTGTTTAATTTTTATGTGGACATTTTTACCATGGCAGAGAACATAAAGAAAAATAAGGCCACTGCTGTAGAGTGGGAGATTATCCCACCCAAGAAGTGGTTAAATGATTTCAGGGAAAGAACGGTGGTGTTGCGGACCTACGCTAGGTTACTCGACACCAAAGTTACTCGACAATCAATGTTGCTGTGTTTACGTTCCCATAACATAGCGGTTTGGCAAAAGACACTGATAGAATAAGTGCTGGGCTTACAAAGAATAAATTCTGTGGTCAATTTGTTCGACCAAAGGTGGTGCTTTAGCATGCTTGCTGTCACATGACTGAAACAAATAAAACAATAAAAGAAACTATGCCATTTTAATCCCAAGCAAGGCCAGGTATCTCTGTTAGTATATAATATATGCATATATATATCTATATAGACAGTTTAGTAGGAGTTGGCCAGCTGACGAGCTGGCTGGGTTCCATGTCTGTTTTGGCATGGTTTCTACAGCTGGATGCCCTTCCTAATACTAACTATTTTACAGTGTACTGGGTGCTTTTATGCAGCACTGGAACAGGTGTTTTACATGGCACCAGTACCCATGTGCCCACAAAATTAGGATTGCTAAGCTGAAGTGAGATGCCTGTATGCAAGGACAACCATGATTTTACTTACTTTGATATACTTTCTCAAGCAAAGCAAACTGCCAGAAGTCTCAATCCCTTGTCATCCCCTCTGTAAAGCCCATGCCTGAAGATCCTTTCTCACCACTTTGTCCCAAATCTTCTTGGGTCTATCCCTTCCACTTGTTCCCCCTACAATTAGAAATTGCACCTCTTGATGCAGTTGTCTTCATCCATGCACATTATGTGACTGTACCAGCACTGTCTTCTCTCTTGCACACTACATCTGATGCCTCGTGTACCCAGTTTTTCTCTCAAATCACTGATACTTTGTTGTATATGCACACTGGCATTACCCATCCAGCGGCACATACTGGCTTCATTTCTTTCAAGCCTTCGCATGTCCTCTGTAGTCACAACCTATGTCTCACTGCTATGTAGCATAGCTGCTTGTACACAGACATCATACAATCTGACTTTAACTCAGAGGGAGAGACCATTCATTACTAACAGAGGTACTAGCTCTCTGAACTTAGCCCACCCAGTTCTTATTCTAACAACTATGCTTTTGGAACAACTTCCACCATTGCTAAGTCGGTCACCTAAGAAATGGAAATTGTCTACTAATTCAAAGGAACCCCACTGACATTTAAGGAAGTCTATTTTTTGTACATTCCTGATATTTAATGTACCTGCACATCTACCACATGTAAAGACTACTTTCTCTGTTAATCTTCCATTGATACCACTGCATCACCGATGTGTCCATAGCTTTCACTGGGTACTTCACATGGAGTTTTTACTGACACCTTTTGTACATATTGAGAGGAGCCATCTCCCTGAAGGGATCAGTTATTTGTCTGTTTTCCAACTTATGATTTTGGTCTTTGCTACATTAACTCTAAGGCCCTTTATCTCCAAACCTTGAATCTAACCTGAAATCTCTAGTTCTGGTAGTGATTCAGCAATAAAGCAAAGTCATCTGTGTAGAGGAGTTCCCAAGTCTTAAATTCCTCTATTATAGTCTGGAGGACTATAATAAACTAGAGGGAGCTAAGAACTGATCCTTGGTGGACTCCTACTTGTACACTAAATTCCTTGCTATAATCACTGGCAACTTTCACTTCACTGACAGCATCCCTGTACATGGTTTTTACAGCTTTCACCAACCACACATCTATCTTTAGCTTCCACATTGCCCACTAGATAAGGGAGTGAGGGATCCTTTCTCCATGTCAACAAAAGTCAAATACCGAAGTTTATTTAAGGCCAAGTACTTGTCCTTCAATCGCCTCACCAGGAAGATAGCATCAGTGGTACTTCTTCTTGGCACAAATCCAAATTGCATCTCATCTAGGTTAACTCACTTCCTAATTAATTGAGCTATGACACTTTCTGCAACTTTCATCACCTGATCCAGTAATTTTATGCCCCTGTAATTATTTCTGTCTAAGACATCACCTTTGCTTTTGTAGTAGTTGAGTATAATGCTGCTACACAAATTGTTGGGTATGACTCCAACAGCCTGATTAACTAAATGGGTAACTACACCATATCCTACTCTGCCAGATAGTTTATGCATCTCAGTGGTGATTCCCAATGGGCCGGAGGCTTTCTCTGTCTTCATATCCTTAATTGTTTTACCTACAAAGCTACTGTTAATTTGGATATCCAGTCCCTCAGTTGGGCTCACATTAGGCAGGCTCTCCTCTCCCATGTATTCTCGACATTTTGCAACCTTTTATGGTGGCATTTCAAAGTCTCTTTTGCAGAATCACTAATTGCAAGTGAGTCATCATCCATGTGAACACACTTCTCTCCTACAACATCATGATTTTCTCTGACACACTGTCTTGCAATGTGAAACTCCTCAAGCTTCTGGTCCTCATGCCTCAGAACATTGGCAAGCTTCCTCCTTTCTTGCATCTTCCCTGGCTAAGTAAACCAATCATATAGTCTCCCTCCAAGCTACTTGATATAGTTCTCTGCTACCACCATTCTTCCAGTCCTGTTTCTTCGCTTGTTTACAACACTGTTCCACTATCACATCACCTTAAGTCTATTTGGGACTTTGCACCAGCCATAGATTTAGTTTGTGGCTCTCAGCAAGCTGTCCCAATCACCACTACCACCGCAGCCGCCACCACCATCACCACCACCACCAACAACAACAACAACTTATTTAATGTCTGTTTTTCATGAGTTGGATAGTTTCACAGAAGCCTGCTAGGTGGAAGACTGCACCAAACTTCACTGTCTGTTTTGGCATGATTATTACAGTTGAATGCCCTTCCTAACACTAACTACTTTCCAGAGTGCTTTTTATATAGCACCAGCACTGATGAGGTCTGTTTTGGCATGGTGTTTTTAGCTGGATGCCCTTCCAAATGCCAAGCCATTTTATGGTGTGGACTAGATGCTTTTTACATGGCACCAGCACTGGTGGGGTTACCAAGTAACTTGCAAGTACCTTTGAGTGGGGTTGGAGGCATTGGAGGAGGTGGCCTTATACTAGGTAATGAGAGGTTATAGTGTGCTAGAGGGATACAAACAGGTGTCTTGCTGTAGAGGAGATACATGGTTATCCAGTCAGAGGGAGAGAGCAAGAGAAAGAGAGAGAGAGAGAGAGAGAGAGAGAGAGAGAGAGAGAGCAAGAGAAAGAGAGAGTGGGAGAGAGAGAGAGAGAGAGAGAGAGAGAATGAGATAGAGTGGAAGAGAATGAGAGTGGAACACACAGCACTTTTAGAACTCAGTTTCACTGATGTGGGTGGGTCTTCTCAAGAACCTCATACCACCAAACATTGCCATCTTCTCTGTGAGGCCCAACATCCTGTGATCAGTCTTCACTACATTCCATGTCTTCCTGGGTCTCCCTCTACCACAGGTGCCACCCACTTTAAGCGATTGGCACTTGTTTATATAACAGTCTTCATTCATATGCATCACATGTCCAAACAACATAATCTTTTCTTTTGCATGCTACACATGATTCCTCTTATGCTTAAGTTTCTCTCAGCACATTTGCACTTTCTGTTCTACATGTCTTCTGCAGTCAGAGTTCATGTCTCACTACCATGGAATTTAGTCATTTGTACACAACCATCATACAATCTGTTTTTCGCTTTGAGAGAGAGTTGCTTTGTTGCCAACAGAGGTAATAGCTCTATTGAGTTCTTCCTTTCTATTTTTATTCTAGCAACAATACTTTAAGAATATCCACCACCATTGCTAAGTTGGTCACCTAGGTAACAGAAACTATCTAAAAGCTCAAGATAGCCTCCTGGGTATTTGAGAAAGTTTAATTCCTGTGCATCTGTCACATATGAAGACACCTTTTTCTGTTAATCTACCTGCGATTCCATTGCATCTCTTATGTGTCCATAACTTACATTGGGCACAATAAATGGAATTACTTCCAACTCCTTTCCTACATATTGAGGAGGGCCATTTAGCTGATGGAAAAAGAGTTTTATCTGCTTTCTTGCTAACAACTTTGGTTTTTGCTAGGTTAACTTCAACGCACTTTGATTTCATGTTTTGTTTCAATACCTGGAATTATTCTCCAATTCTGCTACAGATTCTGCAATAAGAGCAAGGTCATCAGCATATAGTAGTTCCCACTGGCCGCCAGTTTTGAGTTCATCTGTTATGGTCTGGAGAGCTATGATGAATCAGAGTGGATTGAGAACTGAAACCTGCTGAACACCTACATGTACACTAAATTCATCACTGTATTTGTGATTGACTCTCACCCTACTGACAGCACTGCTGTACAGGCCTTGTAAAGCTGTAACATGCCACTCATTTACTCCTGAGGCCACCAGATAATGGAGTGAGGATCTCTGTCAAAAGCTTTCTCCAGGTAAACAAAAGCCAAGTACAATGGTTTACTTTTGGCCAAATATCTTTCAGGTGGTATAGATGACAATTACATCAGAATTTCACGTGAAAAATAAATTAGTGGATAAGCACACATACATACTGACACTCATCACATAATTTTTTCAAAATTTCAAGTTTCGTTTTGCAGATATGTGTATGTATGTATGTGTAAGGGACGACCGTGCGAACTCAAAAAGGAGAAATGGTGACGAATGGAAAAACAGAGGACTCCTTTTATTTAAACATGTCACACGGTTGAACACACAAATATATATCAAAGATGATATAAATGATATGTTATGCGACGATAACATAGATGACCAGTAATGAAAGACCACAACCGTATTAGATGAATAACAGAGATATTTATTGTGGCGTTAAAGATGTATGTCTGTGTGAGAGTGTGAATGTGACATATAATAACATAATCAAAGACAGGCCGTCATACAAAGAAAAGTGTGTATGTGAGTGATACATGTGTGTATGAGTGTTTACAGCAGATAGAGAGTCAATGACACGTGAGCAATTATACCGGTTCTTTAGTACACTATAGGAAAAGTTCTGTATGTGAAAGTGAGGGGGCTGAGTGTGGCATAGCTGATCACTTGTTGTGATGTCGTGGCATCGATGCCGGGCCGTGATTCTTGTTATACAGATGTTCGTCGCTGGCTGAGAATTTCTTGTCTGTTTAAGAACTCTTGTCTGTTTATTTATCGTGGTGAAGCTGAGTCACCTAACAGAATCGAAGAGAGAGATGTGCCGCGGAGGTTTGGTTTGGTGTACATAGTAAGTCGTGTTGACGCTGGTGGTGTAGAGGCTGCTTGGTAGTAATCGTGTTGGTCATGACGATGATGCTGGATAGTAGTTGTAGAAACGTGTTGCTGATATGGCGACGGCGGTGGTCATCGTTGGCTGGACGAAGCTGTTGAAGTGGTCGCTGGAACTGCTGCTGCTGTCGTGTGGTACACGGAACAGTTCTCAAAGAGTAACTGGACCGAGACAAATTTGTTGGGTATGAGTTGATCTATTTATAGCGTTAAGAGGGCTCCAAGACGATGATAGAATTTTACTCTATCACGTGACCTTATTAGGGGCTGTGATTGGTCAGTTTGCGTTCTGGCGGGAACGGTTCGAAGAAGTTGCCGATTCGAATAATAATCAGTCACGTGATGACAAGGAATGGGTTCTCTACTACGCTCGCATTTATTTATATTTAAATGAGAAGATTGTATGTAATGGCGATAGTAGTTTTGTATCTAATGGCGATAGGTAGTTTCACTACATATGTATGTATGTATGTATGTAGAAATACTCGAGTTGATGTCCGAAGTTACAATAAGCCCACTGGAAGTGAAGGCCCCTTGGACTGTGTTTAGGCATCCTTCTAGGAAAAAGGCTATCTTGTGCATAAAACCAGCTCTGCCAAACTGGATATCTTGCACTTTGGTAAAGTGTAAGATATCCAGTTCGCTTGAGCTGGTTTTATATACAAGATAATCTTCCAATAGGGATGTCTTAATAAAGAACAAGGGGCCCACTCTCAGTGGGCTTATTGTGACCTCGGACATCAACTTGAGTAATTATACATACATACATACATACATAAATACATACATACATACGTACGTACATACATACATACAATACTGATACACAACACATCTGTTAAATGAAACTTGAAATTTTGAAAAAATTATGCGATGAGTGTCTGTATGTATGTGTGCTTATCCACTAATTTGTTTTTCACGTGAAATTCCGATGTAATTGTAATCTACACCACCTGAAAGGTATTTGTAGAAAATTTCATTAAAAAATTCTGTTATGAGGAAATGAAGTCGGTGAGAGGGCACAATTGTGTAGGTATGCCTGTATGTATGTGTAGCTAGGAATCCATAAGTCAGGGAAATCAGGCACTAGTATGTGTCAATAGCGGAAAAAATGGATCTACATTATTTTATACACACACACAGCCACCGAGAGAGAAAGAGAGCAAGAAAGGGAAGGAGAGGGAGAGAAGGAAACAGAGACACAAAGAGAGAGAAAGTGGGCGTCAGTTTAGTCAGAGTGATGAGGAGAGTGTAACTGAATCTAAAAGGAGTGTTAGTGTAGTCGTAATTAGATCGCATACAAAGAGAGAGAGCGGGAGGAGCAGCAAGTGAAGTGCTCCTTTTTAAGATACAGTAGTATAGAGTAGGAAAGCGCGTTAAGGCGACCGGTGTTCACTTTGGTACTAAAAATTTTTACTACTACTTCGGACTATCAGTCAGGATTATTTTACGATGGCTGATCGCAAGGCTAAAAAGGAAAAGGAACTGCTTCTTGTATTCGAAGGTCAAGTCAGAGGTAAGTTTTGTCACAAAGTCTGAGAGTCTTTTTCTCATTTGGTTTCAATTGTCGTTTAACTGCAACGAGAGAAGGGTATCGTGTGTATCATGCAGCACATTTGCCCCTGGAATACTATATTTTCTTTCTTACTTTCTCTCCTCATCTATTTTATGGAATTTCATTAGCTATTGTTTTAATTTACCGTTTTATTCTTCACAAAATAAATGTTTCTAGTATTTTCATTACAGTTATAATCATGTGCCAATTTTATGACTTTTTCATCCTGGTATATATATATATATATATATATATATATATATATATATATATATATATACATACACACACACACACATATTAATGAGGGCACACAATGTGAATGTCTGTTGTACAACCTCTTTTGTAATGTATTGATAGTTTTACAGCCTATATGTCAATAATTTTATTATACAATTTTACGATAGATAAGATATATTAACAGTACTTTTACACACACCTATTTATGTCATCACGGTAATTCGGTTTCGATTTTCGGTTGGAGCCTTTTCAATGACGTCTTAAAAAAAATCATCTCAATTGTTTTTGGCCTCACTTACAAATATGACGCTTCTGCACCTTGTTAAGAAGTATATATAAATACATTGAACACATGTGAATGTATAAAGATTATCAATAATAATAAATATTCATAGTAATACACATTGCCTTTTATCTAATCTGGTGTTTGTTGAAAGAGAGAATTTGACATTTTTATTTTTATTCCTTTTATAGATTTAAAAACAATCGGAGCTAATTTTCTGCGACCGGAACATTTTTAGTTTCGTTTTAGTTTAAATAATTCAAACACACTAGTTCGGATATAAGCGAAGTGCTTATATATATATATATATATATATATATATATATATATATATATATATATATATATATATATATAAATCTCCCCATATACATGCATGCATACATATATATCTATACATGCATGCATACATACACATATATATATATGAATGCATAATTATATATTTATACTTATATTTTTTTTCACACATACACGCATGCACACATATATGTATATGCATATATATACACACGCATGCACACATATATGTCTATGCATACATTTATATATACATGCATGCATACATATCTATATACATATATCTGCATATATATATACATGCATACATATCTATATATATATATATATATATACAGGTATACATATATATATATATATATATATATACATGCATATATATATATATATATATATATATATATACATGCATATATATATATATATATATACATGAATATACTCTCTGAGTGGTTGGCGTTAGGAAGGGCATCCAGCCGTAGAAACTCTGCCAAATTAGATTGGAGCCTGGTGTTGCCATCCAGTTTCACCAGTCCTCAGTCAAATCGTCCAACCCATGCTAGCATGGAAAGCGGACGTTAAACGATGATGATGATGATGATGATATATATATACAAGAATATATATATGCATATATATATACAGACATGTGTATATATATATATATATATATATATATATATATATATATATATACATGCATATATATATACATGCATATATACATGCATATATATATACATGCATATATATATATATATATATACATGCATATATATATACATGCATATATACATGCATATATATATACATGCATATATATATATATATATATATACATGCATATATATATATATATATATATATATATACATGCATATATATATACATGCATATATATATGTATATATACATGCATATATATATGTATATATACATGCATATATATACATGCATATATATATACATGCATATATATATGTATATATACATGCATATATATATGTATATATACATGCATATATATATGTATATATACATGCATATATATATGATGATGATGATATGTATATGTATATATGATGCATATCCTACATATCACAGGCCTTTAATGAGGACTTGACACAGTCCTTAAATCGCAGCCTTGGTTTCTGCCGGAATCTCCTTTCATTCACAAGTTCTCCATATAGCATCTGCTTAGGAATCCTGCTATCTTTCATTCTAATAAGGTGTGCAGTCTAGCATAACCGGTGCTTGTGCACTATTGCCTCAATACTCAAGATATCAGCTGTCCTCAGGACCTGTGTGTCTGGAATTTTTGAGGTCCAGCCAACATTGAGAATGTGTCTGAGACTTCTCTGATGAAAGCATTCAAGGACCCTTACCAGACGTTTGTACAGAGTCCGTGTCTCACATGAGTAGAGGAGCGATGTCAGTACACATGCACGGTACACAGCAACTTTTGTTTGCCTTGCGATGCCATGCTTGTACCAGACACGAGACTGAAGAGACCGGAAGGAATTAGTTGCTCTCTGCAACATGCATATGTGTATGTGTATATATACATGTATATAATTGTATATATATATATATATACATACATACATGCGTATATATATAATTGTATGTATATATATATATATATATATATACACATACATGCATATATATATATAGACTTACTTGCAAAAAAGGACGTGTGCGTTCAATAATGTAATAATACAAGGAATATATATACATGTATACACACATATATGTACATACTTACATCTACATGTGTATATATATGCATATCAGGGTACAGGACGTTAGAACAATAAACTACAGACAACGGAACGAACACAGAGGAAAACGGAAAGCCACTTGGAATATCCCTTCATCAGCTGTCTCTATTCTATCTAGACGTTTCGAAGATAAGACAGAACGTACTCTAGAATAGTCTCTTCCTGAGTAGTGGATCAACCCACTACACAGAGGATTCCAAGGTGGCAAACACAAACCAAGACAGGAAAAAATGGACAGTGAAAACAACATTCAAAAGCCGTACGACCAAACGCAAATCTGAGGTAGAACGCTAGTAGTTCGTCTTGCCTTCACAGCGGCTGGAGTGAAAAGAAAGTTGACCACAGGTCACACGAGAGCAGAGAGGATGGTGGAGGGAGGAAGTGGAACAAGGAGAAAGTGACAGAAGGGTATAGCAGTGAAGTAGAGGCCAGGACAGAGGTATAGATAGAAAGATGGAGGAAGACAGATAGATAAATAGATAAAAAGATAGATATATATATATATATATATACATACATGCATATATATATGTATATATACATACATGCATATATATATATACTTAAGATCAGACTAGTGCTTCATCATAGATTAGCTACTGTCATCTCAGCCTATGCACCTCAACCGGGTCTACCAGATGGTCTGAAAGACCAATTCTATGACACCCTCTTGCAAACTACCTCGTCGACGAGTGACAGGGACCTTCTCTTTGTGGCTGGAGACTTCAACGGTCATGTCGGACGTCGTGCTGGAGGCTTCCATGGCATACATGGAGGCTATGGCTTCGGTTCCCGCAACGAGGAGGGAACCAGACTGCTGGAGTTCTGTGATGCAACCAATCTTATGGTCTGCAATACCAACTTCAGGAAACCTGCCAGTCACCTAGTCACCTACCGCTCCGGCAGACACTCTAGCCAAATCGACTACATCCTCGCCAGAAATAGGGAAAGAGGGCGGCTTATAAATGCCAAAACCTACCCTGGCGAAGAATGTACCCCACAACATAGATTAGTAGTTAGCGACTTTGGGATCAAGGCAAAATGGGTGCCCAGAATTAGACAGGCTTGGAGAAGAAGGGTGTGGAAGCTTAAAGACCCTGCAAACGGACAGAGACTTAGAGACAAGTTACTTGAAGCATTTAACGAAATAGAAGGGGATATAGCATCATACAACGTGGAAGACAATTGGAGATTTCTGCGGGACAACCTGTTGAAAGCCACCGACCAGATTTGTGGGTGGTGTAAGGTCCCCTCCCGACCCAGAGTAACGTGGTGGTGGAACAAGGAGGTAGACAGGGCTATTAGACAAAAGAAACAGGCTTGGAAGGACTGGAAGAATGGTGGTAGCAGGGAATTGTACCAATGTGCCAGAAGGGAGGCTAGGCGACAGGTTTATTTAGCCAGAGGGGAAGCAGATAAGGAAAGATTTGCCAATGTTCTGCGCCGTGAGGACCAAAGACTCGAGGTATTTCGTGTTGCAAGACAGTGTAGGAGAGAGAATAGTGATGTAGGAGAGAAATGTGTTCGCATGGATGATGGTACGCTTGCATTAAATGAGGATGCAAAGAAAGAGGTCTGGAGATGCCACTACGATAGATTGCTTAATAAAGAGAATGAATGGGAGAAAGAGAGCCTGCCGTATGTCGACCCAATAGAGGGACCAGCTATCCGAGTTGATAGTACCAGGGTAGATAAAGCAATTAAGAGTATGAAGTCCGGGAAAGCCCCCGGCCCATCAGGAATCACTGCAGAGATGCTCAAAATATCTGGCAGTGTTGGCTATAGCCTAGTCACCCGTATTACGAACCAGGTGATACACGAAGGAGTCATACCCAATGACTGGTGTAGCAGCATCATAGTCAACTGCTACAGAGGTAAAGGTGACGCTTTAGATACAAATAATTACAGAGACATCAAGCTGCTAGATCAGGTTATGAAAGTTACAGAGAGGGTCATAGCCCAACTAATTAGGGAGCGAATCAATTTAGATGAGATGCAGTTTGGGTTCGTGCCAGGTAAAAGAACTACTGATGCCTTATTTCTAGTAAGACAGTTGCAGGAGAAATACCTAGCTAAGGATAAACCTCTGTACCTGGCTTTCGTTGACATGGAGAAAGCCTTTGACAGGGTCCCCCGATCCCTTATCTGGTGGTCAATGAGGAAACTTGGGATAGAAGAATGGTTAGTGAGAGCTGTGCGAGCCATGTACAGAGATGCTGCCAGTAAGGTGAGGGTTGGAAATGAGTACAGCAATGAATTCCGGGTAGAGGTAGGGGTCCACCAAGGTTCCGTCCTCAGCCCCCTCTTATTTACCATAGTCCTCCAGGCAATCACAGAGGAGTTCAAGACAGGTTGCCCCTGGGAGCTCCTCTATGCTGATGACCTTGCCCTAATTGCGGAGTCACTATCAGAACTAGAGAAGTTTCAGGTGTGGAAGCAAGGTCTAGAATTGAAGGGCCTTAGAGTCAACCTAGCTAAAACCAAAATCCTAATAAGTAGGAAGGTAGATAAAACACAAACCCCTTCAGGTAGATGGCCCTGCTCAGTATGTAGAAAAGGAGTAGGTAGTAACTCTATAAGATGTACCCGGTGCAAGCTATGGACACATAAGAGGTGCAGCAACATCAAAGGCAGGTTAACTAGCAAGTTAGTTTTTGTTTGTGGCAGATGTTCAGGTGCAATAAAGACTGCAAACAAACAGGAAACAACTTCTATCTCATTCCAGGGTGAAAAACTAGAGGTAGTCGATAGCTTCCGCTATCTGGGCGACCAAGTTAGTAGTGGGGGTGGGTGCGCTGAAAGTGTAGCTGCTAGAATAAGAATAGCCTGGGCAAAGTTTAGAGAGCTCTTACCCCTGCTGGCGACAAAGGGACTCTCACTCAGAGTAAAAGGCAGACTGTATGACGCATGCGTACGAACAACCATGCTACATGGCAGTGAAACATGGGCTGTAACTGCTGAGGACATACGTAAGCTCGCAAGGAATGAAGCCAGTATGCTCCGTTGGATGTGTAATGTCAATGTGAATACCCGTCAGAGTGTAAGTATCTTGAGAGAAAAGCTGAACATTAGAAGCATCAGTTGTGGCTTGCAAGAGAGACGATTGCGCTGGTATGGACATGTGGTGAGAATGGAGGAGGATAGCTGCGTGAAAAAGTGCCACACCCTAACAGTTGAGGGAACCCGTGGAAGAGGTAGGCCCAGGAAGACCTGGGCTGAGGTGGTGAGGCAAGACCTTCGTACATTAGGCCTCACCGAGGCGATGACTACTGACCGAGACCTTTGGAAATGTGCTGTGCGTGAGAAGATCCGGCAAGCCAAGTAAGATCGTTGCCAGTGTCCCTGGACTGGTTCTTGTGCGGGTGGCACATGAGATGCACCATTTTGAGCGTGGCCGTTGCCAGTACCGCCTGACTGGCTCCTGTAGGATTTTCGAGCGAGATCGTTGCCAGTGCCCCTGGACTGGCTTGTGCGGGTGGCACATAAAAGACACCATTTCGAGCGTGGCCGTTTTCGTGCGGGTGACACGTAAAAGCACCCACTACACTCTCTGAGTGGTTGGCGTTAGGAAGGGCATCCAGCTGTAGAAACTCTGCCAAATCAGACTGGAGCCTGGTGTTGCCATCCGGTTTCACCAGTCCTCAGTCAAATCGTCCAACCCATGCTAGCATGGAAAGCGGACGTTAAACGATGATGATGATGATGATATACATACATGCATATATATATGTATATATACATACATGCATATATATATGTATATATACATACATGCATATATATATATGTATATATACATACATGCATATGTATGTATATATATATACATGCATATATATGTATATATATATATATACATGCATATATATATATGTATATATATATATATACATGCATATATATATATGTATATATATATATATACATGCATATATATATATGTATATATATATATATACATGCATATATATATATGTATATATATATATATACATGCATATATATATGTATATATATATATGCATAGGCGCAGGAGTGGCTGTGTGGTAAGTAGCTTGCTTACCAACCACATGGTTCCGGGTTCAGGCCCACTGCGTGGCACCTTGGGCAAGTGTCTTCTACTATAGCCTCAGGCCAACCAAAGCCTTGTGAGTGGATTTGGTAGACAGAAACTGAAAGAAGCCTGTCGTATATATGTATATATATATGTGTGTGTTTGTGTGTCTGTGTTTGTCCCCCCACCATCGCTTGACAACCGATGCTGGTGTGTTCGGCAAAAAGAGACCGATAGAATAAGTGCTAGGCTTACAAAGAATAAGTCCTGGGGTTGATTTTCTCAACTTAAGGCGGTGCTCCAGCATGGCCGCAGTCAAATGACTGAAACAAGTAAAAGAGTAAAAGAGTATATACATGCATATATATATATATGTATTTATATATGCATAGGCGCAGGAGTGGCTGTGTGGTAAGTAGCTTGCTTACCAACCACATGGTTCTGGGTTCAGTCCCACTGCGTGGCACTTTGGGCAAGTGTCTTCTACTATAGCTTCGGGCCGACCACAGCCTTGTGAGTGGATTTGGTAGACGGAAACTCAAAGAAACCTGTCTGCAATACCAACTGGTCTGCAATACCAACTTCAGGAAACCTGCCAGTCACCTAGTCACCTACCGATCTGGCAGACACTCTAGCCAAATCGACTACATCCTTGCCAGAAATAAGGAAAGAGGGCGGCTTATAAATGCCAAAACCTTCCCTGGCGAAGAATGTACCCCACAACATAGATTAGTAGTTAGCGACTTCGGGATCAAAGCAAAATGGGTGCCCAGAAGTAGACCGGCTTGGAGGAGAAGGGTGTGGAAGCTTACAGAGACTTAGAGACAAGTTACTTGAAGCATTTGACGGAATAGAAGGGGATATAGCATCATACAACGTGGAAGACAAGTGGAGATTTCTGCGGGACAACCTGTTGTGAGCCACTAACCAGATTTGTGGCTGGGGTAAAGTCCCCTCTCAACCCAGAGTAACGTGGTAGACAGGGCTATTAGACAAAAGAAACAAGCTTGGAAGGACTTGAAGAACGGTGGTAGCAGGGAATTGTACCAATCTGCCAGAATGGAAGCTAGGCGACAGGTTTATTTAGCCAGAGGGGAAGCAGATAAGAAAAGATTTGCCAATGTTCTTCGCCGTGAGGACCAAAGACTTGAGGTATTTCGTTGTAAGACAGTGTAGGAGAGAGAATAGTGATGTCGTGGGAGAGAAATGTGTTCGCGTGGATGATGGTACGCTTGCACTAAATGAGGCTGCAAAGAAAGAGGTCTGGAGATGCCACTATGATAGATTGCTTAATAAAGAGAATGAATGGGAGAAAGAGAGCCTGCCGTATGTTGACCCAACAGAGGGACCAGCTATCTGAGTTGACAGTACCAGGGTAGATAAAGCAATTAAGAGTATGAAGACAGGGAAAGCCCCCGGCCCATCAGGAATCACTGCAGAGATACTCAAAATATCTGGAAGTGTTGGCTACAGCCTAGTCACCCATATTACGAACCAGGTGATACACAAAGGAGTCATACCCAATGACTGGTGTAGCAGCACCATAGTCAAATGCTACAAAGGTAAAAGTGATGCTTTAGATACAAATAATTACAGAGGCATCAAGCTGTTAGATCAGGTTATGAAAGTTACAGAGAGGGTCATAGCCCAACTAATTAGGGAGCGAATCAATTTAGATGAGATGCAGTTTGGGTTCGTGCCAGGTAAAAGCACCACTGATGCCTTATTTCTAGTGAGACAGCTGCAGGAGAAATACCTAGCCAAGGATAAGCCTCTGTACCTGGCTTTCGTTGACATGGAGAAAGCCTTTGACAGGGTCCCCCCGATCCCTTATCTGGTGGTCAATGAGGAAACTTGGGATAGAAGAATGGTTAGTGAGAGCTGTGCGAGTCATGTACAGAGATGCTGTCAGTAAGGTGAGGGTTGGAAATGTGTACAGTAATGAATTCCGGGTAGAGGTAGGGATCCACCAAGGTTCGGTCCTCAGCGCCCTCCTATTTATCATAGTCCTCCAGGCGATCACAGAGGAATTCAAGTCAGGATGCCCCTGGGAGCTCCTCTATGCTGATGACCTTGCCCTAATTGCACAGTTACTATCAGAACTAGAGGAGAAGTTTCAGGTGTGGAAGCAAGGACTAGAATCGAAGGGCCTTAGAGTGAACCTAGCTAAAACCAAAATCCTAATAAGTAGGAAGGCAGATAAAACACAAACCCCTTCAGGTAGATGGCCCTGCTCAGTATGTAGAAAAGGAGTAGATAGTAACTCTATAAGATGTACCCAGTGCAAGCTATGGACACATAAGAGGTGCAGCAATATCAAAGGCAGGTTAACTAGGAAGGTAGTTTTTGTATGTGGCAGATGTTCAGGTGCAATAAAC